>NW_027153617.1:0-47197 GCF_002600585.1 Cystoisospora suis
AAAGAAAGAAAGAAAGATCTCCAGATTTGCTTAAAGAAGATCTCTCTTTCATGTTTTATTTTGCATCTCGTTTCTCTAGACCGTCTCCTCATTCACATCCGATTTCTTTCTCCTTTCTTTGGACTTCCATCAATCGACCGGGGAGTGCTTTTCTCTTTTTCTCTGCAAAAGACCACATCAAACATAGCTCAAGAGCTCTCAGTCCTCCTATTGACATTTCTAGGAAGGCAACCACGAACTAACGGCGTCTGGATCGAGGTCCCTTCTTCTTCTTCTTCTCTCATCCTTCTCTTCAACTCGGAGAGAAGTTTTCCTTTTGCACAGCAGAGAAAAGAGAAAGAGCTCACTCTCTCTCTCTGTCTCTCGAGTTGCTTTTCTTCATCTTCTCTTGAAACGGGTTGCTAAGGCTGATTGACGAGGAGGTGAGAGACTGTAGGGTCATTCTTATCTATCGCAGAGGATAGAGACCTTCTGTTCCGCGGCTATCTATGCACGAGCTCCTCTTCTCTCTCCTCATCGTTCTATTTTCTTCTATCATAAGAAGAGTATAGAAGATGCCTCCGCTGCAGTCATATTGTGAAAATCTTCGTTTTAGAGGGACTCTCTGCAACTATCCTGGGGGCATATCACATGAGATTTCTCAGCCTCTCTCTTTCTTCTTCTCGTCTTTCCGCAGTATCTTCTTTACATCACGGCTTTATGATCTCTTCATATAAGGGATGTTGAATGGAGAAAAGGAGAGGAGATGATTCTTTCCTCTTCTTCTTCCTTTCTTCTTCCTTTTTCTACTTCTTCTCATCTTCCTAATCTTCCTTTCTCTAGCAAAGCATCCTCTAGTCCGCCGCCAAGTAAAAGTCATTCCTTTCATTCACATCGTATCTCTCCTTCTTCTCATCTACCTTCATCCTCTCCTCTTTTTTCTTCTTCTTCTTTGCATGTCGATTTTCTTCCTCCTCAGGGGACCTTGTCTACGCTTGTCTTACCCCCATCCGTTTCATCCTCTTCATCTCCGCCTCCTACTACATCTTCAAACTTTCCACATTCTTTCTCTTCTTTACAAGGATCTTCTTCTCCACATAATAAGAATATGGATCTTTCTCCCTATTCTTCTTCTTCTTCTCTTGCCTACCAACATCTTCTTCCTCCTCAGTCATCTTCTTCTCCTCTCCGCTCTTCACCTTGCCTTCTCTCTTGTTCTCCTTCATCTTCATCCCCATGCCCGTCCAAATCGATTTTCAATCATCGAGATGATGTCTATCGTAATACCTCTCACCCTTCTTCCTCTACTCCCATCTCTTTATCCTCTTCTTCTTTCTCTCCTTCTTCTTCTTCAACTCTCTTTACCGCTCCTAGCTCTTCCTCTTCCTCTCGACAGCATCATCCCCCTCTTTCTCTCTCTTCTTCTTCTTCTTTTCAGAGACATCTGCCTCACATCTCCTTCAGTTCGCCTTTTCACGAGAAGATGGTCGGCGGGAAGCCTCAGATCAACTCGATCGTCTCTTCGTCCACAGAAGCGCCTCTCCTTTCTTCTTATCAGGAAGAAAGCAAGGAGATCTCTGTTGAGAGAGAAGAGAAAGGCGAAGATACAGAGAGCGACTTCAGAGAATTTCGAGGATCTCTCATATGGAGAAGATGTATGAAATGTCTCCACACAACTCCTGACGATGTATGGAACAGACTGCGTGATCGGGTGGACCTTATTCTAGAGAGAGGTCTAAAGCATCTGTACAGACAGGTCGAAGAAAAGACACAAAGAAGAAGAAGAGAAAGAAGATCTCTTCATTCTTCACGTCACACAGGAGACCATCATGGAGAAGAAGAAGAAGAAGAGAGATCTTCGTGTTCTTCTCATGGGGATGATGAAAGAGAGAGTGATCCTTATCTGGAAGTTTTGAGGCATCCCGTAATTCAGAAGGTGACTACGGAGAGAATTTTTCTCTCCAATCTTGCTCTATATCGTGTAAGCTCGACGAAGGAAAAGAAAGAGGAGGAGGGAGGGAGCAGGAAAGGAAAAGAAGGAGACACCTGTCTCTAGTGAAGAAGGGTCGAGATGAAGAAGGCAGGAAAAGTGGAAAGATAGAGACCTGCTGATACATGAAGATAGATGTATACGTGTATCTAAGTATGGATGTATGTTAAGTGAACAGATACAAATAGACAGATAGATCAACACATACATAGATAGACAGATAGGCGCATGTAGACTTGCTGTGTGGAGGTGTACATACAGTGTATGTTTATACAAGGCAGTGTGTTTGTGTAGCAGAAGTCTTTCTGTTTCATTTAGATGGGAGAGAACTGGATATGTGTGTGCGTGTGTGTATGTGGGGTCTTTTCTTTTTGTTGCACTTCTCATCTGTTTCTCTTTTCTGGACATTCTTCATCATTCGTGCAGTGACACCTCCCCACCTAGTTGAGCTGTACATACACCTCGTCTTCACCCCCGAAGTGTCTCCTACACAGGTGACGAGGAAGGTGTCTCTCTTTTCTTTTTTCTATCTACACACACACGTAGTGACTTTCTTTCTTTTCATGGATAGACATTCTATAGTCGGCGGATGAAAAAGAATCCTAGATCAACTCGCTTCTACCTCTCATAGGAACTTTGTTCTTCTCTCCATTCCATGCTATCGCTCTATCTGGACCATTCCTCATCTCTTCTACTTTCTTTTTCTCTTCTTCTCTCCTCAGTCTTATCATATACACAGAAAGAGAAAGAGAGATATAGCTGGCTTTTCTTGTATATGTCTAATTCACCTGGCTGGGGCTTCTCCTTTTAACAGATGTGGCTGGATCGATACCAAGTTTTGGCACCTCCTTCTACGTGTCAGTGCGGATATGAATCGACCCTTCTCCGCTCTTCTTCTTCTTCTTCTTCATCTCTGCCTCATTCTGGAAGTGAGAGAGGTGAGAGGAAGGAAGTTCTTTAAAGAGGTCTTCTTTTTCTTCTCTTTTCTCTTTCTCTCTCTCTCTTTCTTTCAAGACATGATGAAGGTGGCTTACCCGTCTATCTCTCCGTGTCCTCTCTTGGTCGGTCTCTATGTTGCACGTATGAGATTTCTTCTTCTCCTTCTCGTCTTGACGTTTTCAGGGGTTCTGTTACTTTCTATGTACACTCGCCTGTTTAGATAGACCGGTAGATAATCTTTCCTAGAGAGCTATGTGCGGCTGTGTCTGACGCGATATTTCCCATTCAGGTGTATATACACCTGAACCACATGCTTGCGTCTCCTTCCTGGACTTCGATCTTTAGATACTGAGATAGTTTAAAAAGCTATCATCATTTCTTGTCTACTTTTTCTATCCTTTCTATTTCTATGTATCCTCTCTTCTCTGCTGATTGATTCTTTCTTCATGTCGTTTTAACCATCAATCATATCACTACCCGTACACTCTTCTTTCTGTCTTTCTTTCTCTTTCTCTCTCAGCGCCCCCCTCCGTCATTCTCTTTGTGTAGATGTACCTGCGTGTATGCTTTTCGGCCTCTGTTTCGTAGATCCATGCCTACAAGTGAATGAAGAAGATACTCTTGATCCACTCGAAGAAGAGGAGAAAGCGATGAAAGAAAGCCTAGAAAAGAGAAGAGAGGCTCTGGCGCAAACTGAGGAGAAAGTCAAGAAAAGCGAAGACGAAGAAAAGGAACTCCAAACAGAACTCGAAAAGGTAACGCGAACTTCTCTTGAAAAGCAAGCTTTCTTCTCTCTTTCTATTTCTTCTTTCTTTTCATTTCTTTCTCTCTTTTTTCCGGTGCTCTCTCTGCGAGGTTTCTTATTCTCTCTCCTTCTGTAGACAGAGTCAACTCTATCGCTTTGGTCGTCGCTGTTCTCTCTCTCTCCAAAGACTCGCTACAGTGCTATCAGCTCCAAAGGATTAGCTACGTTTCTATAGACTCTCTCTGTCTATCTTTCTAAGAATATACATCTTCTGTGTGTGTATATGGCTATCTTTCGATATATATCATACAGATGAAAGGTAGAACACGCGGAGTGAGAGAATGATATAATAGATGACTTATCCTCTTCCGTTTCGGCTCTTTCTAATCTATCTGGCAACTTAGGAATGATTCGACTCCTAGCTCTACAACGCGCTCAGATAGATAGATAGATAGATTAAAGATAGATAGATAGATAGACAGATAGATAGATTGGCATCTGAATGTGTAGACGTAGGAGAGGAAGAGAGAGAAATGTTTTGAGGTGTTGAAGGAGATCGACTTTCTATTGCCTCATTTCTGATCGAGAAGACGAGGCGATAGGAGAACTCTTTTTTTTCTTTCCGAGAAGCTTTCCCAAGTCTTCAGACAGGAGCCTCTATTCCAGACAGACAGAGGAGATGAAGAAGAAGAAAGTCATGACGTTGATCGTTAAGGCATGTCGATAGGTATCTGTAGATATCTCCCTTATCACTCTAAGTGAATAGAAGTGATGTCCTAGGTGTATGGTTTCATCTGATTCGAGGGATGTGTTTGTGAAGAGAGGTGTATATACACCTCGTCTTCTCTTCTTTGCTGAGTCGATCTCAACCAACTTATGTGGATATTCACAACTCTAACCCTCTTCACCTCTTTTGTTTCATAAGACTTTTTCTTCTTTTTCGCTTTCCATTCTATACCCTATCTCCTTTCGTCTCTCCTATCTCCCATCCTTGCTTCTTTTTCTTCTTCTTCCAAGCTACCGGGATTCCTTCATGTCTCTTTCTCTTGTCTTCTTGTTCTCCCTTTGTTCTCTCTCTCTCTGTCTTTCTTCTTTTCACCTCTTCTTTGATTAGCTCTTATCAGATATAGTTCGTCAGAATCGACAGAACGTCCGCCTAGCATCGAAGCTTGCCTACGAAGAGAAATACCTACAAGGTCTCTCTCTTATCCCTCCTACTACTACTACAGCAGTAGGACCGCAGGGTGGGATCTCGTCATCTTCTTCTTCTCTTTCAGCTGAGAGGTTCAGCCAGTTCTTGGAGGAAAGTCAAGAGCAAACGGAAGGCTTTGCGAATCTTATCGATGACGTTAAGCGAAGATGCCAAAGACTGGTATGTACAAGAAAGAAAGAAAGAAAGAAGAGAGGGCGAAACAAGAAGAAGAAGAAGGAAGGATAGAGGGAATGAAGGAAGAAGAAGAAGAGTGTTATGAGGGAGATGAATGTGAGAAGGTGGTCGTGGTGGTCGTTGGTGTATCTCAGGAGATTTCTCTCTCCATCTCTATGCATATACACACCTCCCTCTGTCTCTCTCCGGTTAAATGTCTAGAGCTCTATCGGACGTTGATGTATTGATGACGTTGTATCAGGGCGGGTAGACCATGAGTATAGACGGGTTTCTTTATCAAATGAACTTATACAAGAAGGAGAAGTATGGACTATTCGATCCCAAGAGAAAGAACAACTACTTCGTCCTATGTTATGTTCTCTTCTATACAGTCAGCCAGTGACCTACTGATCTCCCTCACTATTCTCATCGTCCTCGTAACGTCCCTTACCTCTTCTTCTCCTTATGCTTCTTCTTCCTCTTAACAGGCTCACCTATACATATATATAGATATACTTAGACATGTGTACGTATATATCTATATCTATATATATATATATATAATAGGTAAGGGTAGGTTCGATGTGCATACAGATATGTATATGTGTTTGTATGTGTGTGTAGCATATAGGTAGAAAGAGAGGGGTGGATATGTAGATAGTCAGTAAGATTGAAGATGAGGAGAAACAAGTAGAGGATGTAGGGGAGACGTCTGTCGAGGAGAAGAGGCTCTTCATCTTCTCTATCTTTGAATGTGTTTCGATGAAAGGGATAAATCGGCATGTCTTTCGTTTCTTCTTTTTCTTCTTCAGGCGACAATTGCTTCATGCTTTGTGGACGCAGCGGAAGCTAGAGAGATTGTCTCTTCTTCTTCTCTTCCTTGTTCTCCCCCCCCTGGCCGACATAGGAGGAAAGGTGGGACCAAAGAACGATTACGCCCTCAGAGGGAAGAAGGAGGCGAATATATCAGTACTTCTCCTCGTCGTCAGTCTCTTTCTTCTTCTTTACAGCGACGTAATGAAAGGAAAGAAGAAGAGGAAGACGATCAGGGTGATGGTCTTTTTGCTTCAAGCTCAGTGAAGAAGAGAAATTTATCGAGAATTCCGGGAGTAGAATTCTCTTCTCATTCTTCTTTACATGGTTCACGGGAAATTGCATCACCAGGTGTACATACACCTGGACTTTCGATAGCGACGCCCTTGACAGGTCGTATGACAGGTGCTGGGAATGTTTCGCCACTTATGGTGTCTAGTAGACGAAAGTTGTGCAATGAAAGTGAGAAGAGAAATCATCTCCTTACAGGGATTTCTACAGAATTTCAGAGAGAACAAGATAAAGAAGAAAGAGAAGAGAGAAAAGGAGAGAAGGAAAGAGAAAGAGAAATACGGAAAAAACAAGTTTTAGATGAACAAGAACAGAGATCAAGGAGAGGAGACCTGATGACCGGGTCACTTCGCAGGAGAAATGATGTGTCTGAATGGCGCGATACGAGTAGGAAGAATGATCTATTACGGGATGAAGAAGAAGAAGGAAGAATAAGATCGTCGACGCCCACAAAAGTCTCTTTTCGCCGAGCTGTTACTCCGCAGAGAACGGGAGAAAGAGAGAGTTCAAGACAGAGAACTAGAGAAGCGGCCGGGGTGTACGTACACTCCAAACAAGGTGTCTATACACCTGGTGGAAGCAAGAGACATCAAGCTGAGAGAGAACAGATGGGAGAAGGACCGGGAAGTGTCATAGCTTCTCAAGGGAGTCAGCATTCTTCTTCATCCTTTCATGAGAAAGAAGATGGAGGACAGCGAGATTATAGTAGTGAAGAATTTCTCTCTGTTCGCGGAGATGATTCTCCTTTACGTTCAAGTCTTGTCAAGCCCCTTTCCTCTATCAAGATAAACAGTAATAGATCCGGAGAAGATGTGTCTTCTTCTCCCCCTTTCGAACATCCTTCTTCTTCTTCCTCTTCATTAAGAACATCTCCTCTGTCTCTCAGCAAAAGGAGACAGCAGTCTTCTCTTCGAATTCGGCAAGAAGAGGAAGAAATCCAGACTTCCTGCTCACCTCGGCTTCCTTCTTCTCATCCAAAAGAAGGAAGAAATGGAAAGGATGGTATAACATCTTTCCAAGGTGTCTGTACACCTCAACGAAAACGTCTCGATCAAGAGAATCCACGAGGGATGAAATCCTCCTTCTCTGTAGCTAGAAATGCAAACCCAACTATAAGCCGATCAGAAGACACCTTAGGCAGACGGGACGCATGCAGTGTTCCTCGAGGAAGAAAAGAGAGAGAGGGAGAAGAAAGAGAAAGAGATTTGTGTGTTATAAGGAGAGATCTTCTTCGTCAAGGTGCTCCATCTGGTCGGTATAAAACAGCGGATACCTCGGCGACGCAACGTTCATTGATGCTCTCTTCTCGAGAAAGAAGGAAAGACAACGATGCTACTAGTGATAGGCCGAGTGATCTCTCCGTCATCCTGAAGAGAAGGAGAGAAGGAGAAGAAGAGAAAGATATCAGGGCGGGAAGCGAAAAGCTCTCAAGGAACCGTGATGGACGTGAAAAAGAGAGAGAGACAGTCGCTGAGCAACGTGGAGACAGACAGAGTCTCCTTGAGAAAGATGTAAGTAGATAGATCGATAGATGAACGATGGATAGATAGATTAAAGATAGATAGATTAAAGATAGGAATGATCTCCAAGACACGTGCAGTTTCTAGATTTTCATAATCCTTCCCCTCGGCTCAAAGGCCCGTACTTGGGGTGTCTATATCTATCTTAAGAAACCCTCTATGATATGTGTAGGAGTAGAATAGCGTATCTGTTTTATACGTACATACATGTATATGTATCTATGTGTGTATATGTATGCTAAGACTAAAGAGAGATGCCTTGGATCTCTTCTCCAGGTAAGCCGTGATGTCATAGCCGTAGCAGAGAACGAGTGTGTTTCTTCTCTTGTCTATCTCTCCTTCTTTCTTCCTTCAGGAAGATGATAGCCATACGTCATGGATTGATATGTACCTTCAAAGAAAGACCAATCCAGGAGGCAGTGACGACTACTACTAGAGAATAAGGAAGACACATCACTCTCACACACAACAAAAGCGTGGAGAGGTCTCTACTCAAGAAGACCTTCTCTCCTGCTGTTGTATTGAAGGGACGGGAGACCTTTTCTACTCTGACAGATAGATAGATGGATTAAGGATGGATAGGTTAGAGATAGATAATCGGGAGACAGCTTTTCGAGGGATTTCTTTTTCCTGCATAATGTTTGAGGCAGGCCGAAAAGGGACATTTTCCTGTCACTCTCGATGGTGAAGGAAGAAATGGTCTTTGCTTTTGACGGGTTTTTCCTTTTCCTATTCTTTTCGAATCTTCTTTTTCTCTCGGGCGATTGCCTAAGAGAAGTCTGGCTTGTTTTATTGTTTCAGATGCACAGGATTTCTTCGTGTCAGTAGTCGCTATTTTCGTTTTCTTTCCTCGTCTTCCCGGGTGTCCTGTGATTCTTTTCTCCTGAAATTCTTCCTTCGAAGCATCACTTTTCAAAAAGAGATCTGACAAGCAATCGTCTTTCGTTATGAAGCTCACAAATATAGAGATTTAGATGGGACTCCAACACCTGATCTCTACCGTCCGGGAAAGGCAAAACAAGGAAGGCTCACGTGTCACAGGAATGTCTGATGAGCGGTCTAGTGGCGAGGTAGACAGGGCAGAGTGTAGCAGAGTCAAGAATTGAGCTGACCGCAAAAGAGGAAGCGATAGCATTTCTTTTCTCTTACGGAAGAGAGAAGAATCCTGCAAGGGAAGGCGGGATAGTGATATAAAGGAACTTCTTTTTAAACACGGGGCAGCTAATTAGGCAGAGAGTCTTTTTTACCGGTTTTCGGTACTGTAGAGAAGAGAACGCCTACATCATAAAAGGAGCGACCACGTCTCTTGGGGTGGCTGCCTTCTCTACTGGAATTATCCTAAGCCTCGTCGCACACATACAGCAGAAGCGCTTGCTCGTTGGTCGTGGTATCTATCAAACGTACGCACTACTTCAAGAGTCACCTTGCAAGATGATAAGAAGTCTGATGATTTGCGCGTTGATTTCTCTTTCTAGCTCCTATATCCCAGACATAGGGCCGTGAGGAGTGACTGATGAGAAAGGGAAGGCGTTTGTTTCTTGTAAAAGAACAGCGAAGTTCCACGTGTCGGTCAGGTGGGTGGGGGTTGGGAAAGAGAGTTGCCAAGCAAGCAAGTTTCACGAAGGAGACTCGCACTTCAACAAGAGAGAAATGGTCTCTTTCTCGTGTGGATGCTACCGACGTCTCTTCCTGTAAAGGAAGCTGATTCAGAGGTCACTGTATCGGAGTTCGATTAGAGTAATCCTTTCAAGAGACTACGCATGAGCTTGCGTTAGCCAGTTTCTGAGAGACTCCACGTTTCAGTTGGCGGTTCGTGTGTCTCCTCAGAAAACAAAACCTGTTTTCCTGGGAGCCTTTGCAGTAAAGAAAGTTCTCTCGAAGTGACTTCTCTCGTTGATTCGTTTTTAGCACTTGTAGACCCTCCCAGTTCCTGAGAGCTGGCACTATGGCGACGGAGGGCTTCGGTACTTGAGTTCGGATAGAACGCCCATACTGACGTGACTGTTCACTGAGAGAAAAGGGACTTTGTCACGCCAGGTTGCATAAAACAAGGAAAGCGACGGAGATCAGCAAGGACAGACAGAGCGATGTGACTGCACTCCGCAGAAACCGGCTGAAGAATGAATGGGGCAGATCCGCTGCTCCCGGCTCCTGTTACATCTCCTGCAAGCGGCTGGTGCCGCGCTATGCACACTGAATTTAGCACCGGTCTACGGTTGACAGGGAAGTGAATGAACTGTCTGGGCATTCCAAAGACTCTTTATCACATGCGACACAGTCTCTAACTGTTAGACGTCCGCGTCTGGCAGAGTGAGTAGCAGGCATGTACCGCCATGTGGAGGAGGAGGGGTAGGGATGCACAACAATAGAGACCTGGCACACGAGGTCAGTAAAAGAACAATTCTGTCTTCTGTTTGGAAAAGTAAGATAACGTCGGCGATCTTGGCCTGCTACAGACAACTAGAACTAGATCATGTTATCTGGGCGACAACCCCTGCAACAATTCAATAGCCACGTCGGTGTATATAGATACCCATACCGTACTTGCGACTGGATACTTCCCCTCTGGAACAAAAGGCCGGAGTGAATAGATTTATGATCGACTGACACGCTTTTTTTTGACTTCTTGTCGAAGATAACGTACAAGTAAGCTCCGACACCCCATAATAGCTCTTTTCAGGAAGTAGTAAAACTTCTCAAAAAGTCATTAGTGAGACTTGTCAGAAAGGAAAGGTTCATCCTTGTACCATTCGATGTTGTTGCGTACAAGGATATGCACCTCTTTCTAGACAAAATGACTTAGAAAATTTCTTGGATCACAGTGAGCAGAGGTACTAAGGAATGAGTTCAAACGTTCTCTCCGGTTTATCTCGTTGTCAACTCTCTCTCTCTCATTCTTTCTTGGCTGTCCCTCCCCCTGCCCCTCTTACCCTGGGTGCGGAATGCCCTGTAGGTAACACGACAGGAAATCCTCTTGATTTTTCAGCCTCTGCTTCACGTTTTTCTTCCTCTTCAAGGAGTTTCTTTTCCTCCTCAGGATGCATACCGATCTGTCGGTCAATGAACGTATGACCCATACCCAATTCATACGCCGCCCTACTCCATTCTTGGCGACGGGTGACGTGGTGAAGAATGGTTCCTACCTGCCAGCCAAAGTTCCCCACTGTTGAGACCCCATCTTCACTAGCGATATTCGATTCGAATCGGACTGAGTTGGGTCGACGAGCCCCTGAGTTGATGTGGGTTAGGACCCCTATAGCCATGGCTAGACGGTGGCATGTTTCATAGGTGAAGGTATTCAGTTGGACAGGTTCTTCATTGCTTCCTTTGACCTGTACGATAGGCTTGCCGTTCCTGTCTCTCGTTACAGGTGTGGAACAAAGGCGTTCAGCTGCCTCATACAGTTGAGGACGAGCCCCATTGAAGTCCTCTGGCAACAACTTCTGTTTCTGTAAAAGTTTGACCGGCATAACTAGTGAATTTCCTGTCATGAAGAGAGGAGAACTCGAGGAAACAAACTTGAAGATTTGTCCAGGGGTTTCGAATCCGATGGAAACAGCTTCCTGGTTGGCTGGAAGAGGAAGCTTCGGATTAATAAGAATTTCATCTACCTCGCTCACACACTTGTCAAATTCACCCGTCCCTACGATCTTTGTACATCCGGGAATCTCCAGTCGTCTTTCTAACGGATCCAGAGGATTAATGTTTGTCGCCATACACTCCAGACCGTTGGAGACCTTGTGAATGATTTCCGCATTCCCCCCTCCGCAGAAGGTTGCTACAGGCTTCAAGCGATTCTTCCTCACATCATGACTGACACTGATGGCTCCGCTAGAATCGATCGTAACTTCCCCAGCTGAGCAGTCTTGCTCGAATCCACGGAAAAGGCAAGGATTTTGACAGATTCCGTTCTTGAGATATTCCTCTTTACTGCAAAGCATCTTGAGAAAGATACCACTCGCACTCGAGGCCCCCAATTGCATGAAAGAGACCGCAACAAGCTCAACCGGGGGATAGGTCCCCGGTAAGAAGCCTTCCTTTTGGAGATTGCTGATCTTCACAAAGGGCGGAGGAGGAAAAAACGCCCTGACAGGAAAAACAATTTGCATGGAAGCCCCTCCGACCTCGACAACCCCGGCAAGTTTGCGGTGGGCGCTGAGCTCAGCATCATCGTCGCCAGCCGAGACGGCTTTGACGAGTTTGTCGAAGTTCCTTGTAAGGAAATTCGCGGTTAAAAACGCATAAATTCCTTCATATTCACCAGAGATAGGTCGAGTCCATTCTTCATTAGTGAAGAAGACATATCCTTGGTTCGATGGAGCGGAGTTGATTGCACGGCGTAAGGCGACAAACATCCCGTCCCGATACCAATCCGGGAATCCACGGACTCCAGCGGTAGAATGAAAGAAAATAGGAATGCCAAGTACTTTAACTTCTTCCTTTTGGGTCGAGGAAAGACTTTTCTCAAGAAGCTCTGTAACATCTGCTAGGAGTTTCACAGCTAGCTCATTCGCCATGGCTTGCATTGAGGGGAAAGACTTCATGAGAGTAGCAGCGTCAAGCTCCCTCGATTCCCAGTCCGGTCCTGCATGTTTATTAAGCCAGTCTTCAAGAAGATCCCGGACTCCCGCCGATTTGGGTCCTTCTTTTACAAGCTTGAGGGTCCCTTCAATGACACGGCGACCCTGTCGAGGACAGGATTCCGTCGTCACGGTGAAAAGACTCGGCTGCGTTTTACTACTCCCACCATCCACAACGATCAAAGCCTGGGTGAGTTCCCGGCAGATTGACTCATTAAGTAAGAGCTCTTCTAATAGCCTTCTTCCTGCCCTTGTACTCTCTGAGGCCATATGAGACTTAGCCGTCTTAGGATGAGAGGAAAGTGTACTGAGGAGGTCCTGCGCGTACGATGCTGAACGACTACTTGCTACAGAGAAAGCTTCTCCACTATGTTTCTGTGGATGGTCCTCTTTCTCAGAAGGGGAAGTTTCAGGGTGTGACTCCGGCTCAGCTTCCTGGTTGCTATCCGCAGTCTCGGACGACGATTCAGGGGGAGCCTCTGCACTAGCTGAAGCCTCTACACTAGCTGAAGCCTCCTCTGTAGACCCCCCGTCGCCTCCATGTGAAGCGTTCTGTTGCGAAGGAGTGGTAGAAGTCGCAGGATCTGAAGACTGAGAAGCACCAGCATCTGCTGAATTCTCAACTAAAGAAACAAGAGAAGCATCTTCGGAGACAACGGAAGGATCTGCAGATGCAGTAAGGACGGAATCTGTCGATGAGTCCAGATTAAGAGCCGCACCACGGAAACCCAGGCGGTGAGAAGAAAGAGAAACCGACGCGTTCTCCTCACCTCTGCGGAGGGAAAAAGAAAGAGCGGAGATCTGGCATGCGAGAAGAAAAACGGAAAGGAGAAAAAGAATGGAAAAGACCTTCAATAGGAGCCCCCCCGAAAAGGGGGCGGCTGGGCCACCCATTCCGAGTATACAGACCAGACAAAGTTTAAGAACCACATAAGAAAGAAAAGTGTTCCACTTCTTTCAAGGAACAGCAGCAGCAAAGATTGCTGTAGTGAAAAGAAAACGGAATGGAAAAAAAAGAAAAAAAGAATCTCTTCTCGGCTGTAGCGAGTCCGTCAATACGGTGCCAACGCGAGGGCTCTCGTCCGCCACAGCTTCATCTTGCTTCTCCACTTATTTTCTTTGTCTGTGCTACTATCGTACTTTGAAGTCGTTATCATCAAGATGCCTCTTCATGCTCTTCCCTGATGAACCTGAGAGTTTTCGCGGAGCCGAAAAAGCCACCTGGGAAGATAGCAGAGCCACTCCGGCTACAGGAATTGGCAGGACATGAATTCGGCAACGAGCATGAATGTAAATCACGGAAAGAACCTGAACACATACGACAATTTCTTCTTTCGCATGAAGTGAAAAAGAGACGTGTCAGCCTGCTCAGGGTCATCTGTCATTTTGCGGCTCTGAGCAGCAGCTCTCCTGTCTGGTCTCCGTGGTGGTGTCTTGCAGGTTGTGCAGTTGTCAAACTAGGCACGTAGCTACCTGCGAGCTAGCTCTGACTTGCCCAGCCGTTCCCGGCTTACGAAAGGAGAGCAACGGTTCTCTCGAGACTGAGCACACAACCGATTCAACATCCCCGGGTCGTTTAGCTCTAGAACTGAGTTTTTGGCAAGAAGGAACAAGTCCGGGAGTCTGTTTGGAGCGCATCTTCAACATACCACGGGAGGCAACCCTTCTGGCGTCACGTTCTTTCGCTCTCGTTCACTGTGCCGAACGAACACTTTCTTCCACCGGGGGAGGTGAGTTGGAGAGAGGAATGACTTTTCTCGCCCATTAGCCCATTTCGCTATACACCTGTTTCCTGGTGGCTGATTCAAGATCTAACAATGGCTGTCTGCGATAGCCATGGGTGACCGTGGCAGTCCGCTCGCCAAAGAGACGTCTACGTCCTCCATGCAAAGGGGGAACGATCGAACCCGTCTTGTCCTTCGTAGCGCTAAGGGAAGTATTGCATAGTCGTGGATTTGGGTTCTGCTAAGAGCATGGTAATACGCTACCTAGTCAAGAGAAACACGAAAAGGGGGCTTTTCTAGCTCTTTCTTCCGGTCCTGTTCGATTCTCTTGTTCACCCGGCTCAACGGTTCTCAGTATTCTTGAGTGGACCTCCACCAAACACGCGATGAGGTAGGTGGGGCGAGCGTAGCAAACATGAGGAGCGGCGACGCGTGCCCTAGGCGGAATGAGCTAACTGACAAACCGGGGAGATTCACAACTCGACATCCGAGGTTGCCAGAGTGTAAGATTTCTGCAAAATGTCTCGCTCCAACTTCCTTTCAAGAATGCAATAGATATGTGCTTTCTTCTCTCACGAAGGAAGCGATGACGGGCAACAGCAACGTCGTGAGCCCCAGCTAGTGTTCCACCACAGTATTAATGCACCAGCGGTGGCTCACTGACTCTTCTATGTTATACCTTACGCCTTGTCGACCGCGAGTGTGGCAAGACTAGGCCCTTTTCGATCGCTGTTCCGTCAAGAATAGTCCGAGCCCGCTTTCAAGACCGCATCGACAATACAGGAGGGAAGGCATTTAAGGATCAAAAAGAACGGAGCGTTGTAGCTGACGGTGACTGAGAAAAGCCTCCTGCCCCGCGGCCGTTTGATCATGGGCCGGATGCCCTTATATCTTCCTAGGGTAGGTAGGCCGGATTGATTACTGATGGATTGACTGATCACTACCGCCTCCTCATGAGGGCCCCCTGCAAAAGAGCACACGGTGGATCCTGTGAGTCTAGCGCCCCTATAGCATCTCTTTGCTCGTTGATTTTCTTTTCTTTTCTTTCATGTTTCTTTCAAACCTTGGAGAAAATGACTCATTGATGCATCACAACTCAATTGACTTTCTCATGGGAACAAACTCACTCCCCGGTGACCCACGGCAGTTTCTTTTGCTGTGTGACGACTAGCTTCTCTGTATGTTGAAATCAGTGCCTTTTCCAAGAAGTTTCCCATGTGCTACACTTCTATCTCCCTTTCTCATCTCTTCTTCCTCTCTAAACTTGGCCGCTCACGGCTTTTCCCTTCTCTCTGTTGACTCCAACCTGACAAGATAGGGACCGATGGATAACGGGTCACGTTCTTCGTGTCAGGAAATGAGCCCTTGGAGTGCTCCCGCCATGACTCCGACGGCTCCAGTTTCTCTCTTCACACTCCATCCATTAGACTCATCTAGCCTGTTGTTTGAAGTTCGTGCGTACACCTTTTCCATTCCCTTTCATTGTGTGTAGATTCGCTGTGCTTTTTCTCCGTGTCAGTGTGAGCCTACGCCTCACCAACGGTGGGAACCCCGTTCTTTTCTTGAGAGAGGGAACCTCACAAGGGATAACGAATTCGCCAATGAGTCTTTCCGAGTTCTCATGATATCTTTTGACTTTCTATCTCTTTAGAAGCTTTCCTTCATTCACCGTAAAGACTGAAAAGGACTATCTAATTGGTACAACCCAAAGAACCACGCGCCATCCACCTATCTATCCGTTCTTCTTGAAGGCCTTTCCTATCGCTGATCGTTACTTAACTCCTCATAGGCAAGCAAGATGCTTCCTGTAGCTTATCTAACTCCTCTTCCCCCCCCGGGTGTGACTCCTGGACACCACGCTTCGCACTTCACTGCGGCGCCAGGAGCTAGCAGCAGCGGAGGTGGAGAGGCGGTGACTCTTCAAACGGCCTTCTATCCTTCTCCGCTTCCAGCATCTGCCCGTGTGATCAGTGCCCCTACCCCGGCACCCGTGTTTACAAGCTATATTCCCCAAACAACTTCGACGATCTTTGCACAGGAGTATGTCTTAGACCCACACCAAAGACTCATACATCACCATGTATCTCCTCCCGGGATCATCACATCAGGAAATCCTACGATAAATCCCGCGACAAGTAGTAGTAGTTATTATCACCATCATGTTCCTAATCCTTCCGTCATAGCAAATCCATCTTCTCGTCCTGCTTCCTCCTCTCGCCGTGCTTCTATAGGTGTCTCCTTCGCATCAGGGCATAGTCGGGCTACAGGCGGGCGTACCTCTCAAAGTACAAGAGGAGGGGACGGCAGCAGCAGCAGCAGCCGTCGTAGAGCCGCATCGTCATCCTCGTCATCTTCTTCATCGTCGTTATCTCATCCTTTAGCTCGATTAGCAAGTCAAGAGACTAGATCGTCTTCAGCCAACAACGATACCCCAGGTCACCCCAGTTCTTCTTCTTCTTCATCTTCTCTCGATCTGACCTCTGTTTCGGGGCAGAATTCGATCTTCGCCAGAACAACCCATACCATAGCCTTACAAGGTGCTTCATCTGTTCGTCTCGTCTCCCGTTCTTCTTCGTCACCAGGTGTCGATACACCTGGTGACGGCGTTATGACTTCCCATCATACAACACGACTCCCTTCTTCATCGACAGGAGCATCTCAATCTAGTAATCGTGCAAGATCATCTTCACGGTCTTCAGGGATAAGATCCAGTCGGCTTATACAAGAAGACAATCCTGTCCTTCGTGCAGCTGAGAGAAGACTTGCAAGTGGACACGAATCGGCTCTAGAAAGGAATAGCCATCCTATTCCTTCTTCTTCCCGTCCATCGCAGCAGCAGCATCATCTTGACCCTTCAACAAGACACATGGCTACTTTAAGTCGACTCCAAGATTCTCTCTCCCAGTTGCCAGGCGAAAGAACATCATCTTCACCTCCTCCTTCTCTTTCCTTTTCTCCCCGCTCTTTTCTCTTTTCATCCTCTTCCTCATCTACCCTACACCAGGGGGCAGAGAGAAGAATAACGACCTCTCCATCGACGACCCAAGAAGGCGTCCCTTCTTCAAGAAATCGTCTTCTTACAGGCTCAGCCTCTCTCCCTCCTCTTCCCCCTGTGCGACCAGCTAGAAGGCTGCCAGAGGCTGCCTGGAGTACCACAGCAGCAAGAGGCCTATGTGAAACACGTAGAAGATCTTGTGCTGAGGCAGCAGAAGCTCGTGCTACTGCGGCCGCTTTATCAGGAGCCTCTTTATACACGCGTTCCTCTTCTCCTTCTCCTGCCGATGCAGGCGCAGGATCACGAAGGGGTGGCGTCACCGCTTCTTCTTCTTCCAATACAGCTGCGGGGAGTCGAGGTCATGATAGCTCGAATAGAAGACCTGGCAGTCTCACTGCAAGAGACACAGCAGGGACAGATCATCGGCCTTATGCTGAGATGCCACCTAATACAGCTAGACAAGCCCGGGGGGAAGGGGTATCTTCTTTTCAACAAGAAGAACAACAGACACGGAGAAGTTCTTCGACCGGTCGGCCTTGCCCGGGTGTACGTACAGCAGCAGCAGCAGCTGTGCATGCGGGGGAGAGGAACTCGAGAAGCCGACAGACTCCAGAGGATGGAAGTAGATCTTCTTTTCCCCAAGAGAATGAACTCAATAGAAGAAGAAGCTCTGTCACCGGGAGACAAGGAGGAGAAGGAGGGGAAAGACAGCAAGTTCAAGGTGCCAATACTTTATCTCGTTCTTCTTCTCTCTCTTCTGTACGACGTCCGTCATCTCAAAACAGAGCAGGGAGAGAAGGAAGCTTATCCCATCAGCATGGAGGAGTCTATGGAGGTGTTCTGGATCCATCCGGGGTGTCTATACACCCCTCTACCAGAGACCCCGCTTCATCTTCTCCCACGAGAAATGTCTCTTTTGTGGGAGAGACAGGAGGGGGAAGAAGGCAGTCTCTTGTCCGTCCGGCAACTCTTATTAGCAACGGAACTTCAACACATACCGAGGGATCTCCCTTCATTCCTTCTTCTTCTTCTACGACCGCGACTCCTCCAAGTACTTCCGTTACGTCTGTAAGAGGAGCAGGGGGAAGTAGACCCGCACCGACTAGCCATCCACATCCAGCTCGACGTAGACACTCAGCCATGTCTCCCGCTGGTGCAGCTGCTCTATCACGTCTAGCTGCTGCATCTGGATGGAACTTCAGACCCCATCAATATCTCCAGACATCTCTCCCAGCACAGCCTTCTTCTTCCTCTCATGGAGAGGATGGAGAAGAGGGAGGAGATCTTCGACAGTCCCCTCACGTTATCTTTGCTGCTGCCCATCCTACTGTGGTGATCGCTCCAGGGGGTCTTCAGGCGAGCCCCTTCTCTCAACATCTCGCCTTTGCACCTCAGAGCCAACTGCCTGGCGCTTCTTCTTCTTCCTCTGCGGATACAACTTATGTGCGAGAAGCTCGACTTGTGAGGAGAGAAGGAGGGAGACGCCACGACCACGAGGGGGGGGGGGATGGCAGTGAAGTAGCCGGGGGTGGGGTCTCAGAACGACGCGGTCTTGTCAGTAGTAGAAGTACTACCCATACAAGTGCAGGAGAAGAAGAAGAAGGGGAAGCAAGAGGCGACGAAGGAGGAGGAGGAGTTGAAGATCAACTTTGGTCTCCATATGGACTATCTTCCACTCTGCAGCAGTCTAACCCTGCAAGAAGGATACCCGATAGAACCGTGCATGCTTCAGCGAGTGATGTGGTAGGACAAGGAGGAGGAACGGCATCGATAAATTCTCTCCGTCATTTAGCCTTCAATGGAACTTCTCATCTTCGTCTTCTCCAACCTCAAGTTATCTCGGGCGGGGGAAGAGAAGAAGAAGAACAACAGCACCGACAAGGAGAAGATTCAAGTCTAAGGACCAGTCCTCCATCCTCTTTGGAGAATCTCCCTTTCGCCTATCCCTCAGCTTCATCTTCTCCTTCTCTCCCTTCTGTGACCGTCGCGCCTGATGGAACAATTGTCGTAGAAAACTTCACGGCCCAACAGCTTGTTAGGCTGCGACAGACTCTTACCGTCGCCGCCGCTCAGGATGATATACTCGCGAGGAGAAGAGGCCTCTCTCCAAGGATTCTACATGTACGTACAGCATCTATACGTAGAGAGGTAGATAGATAGATCATGCCTATAGGTCGTGCAGTTTTTCTCTAGTATGATGAATATCTGTGTCTTTGGAGTGTATTTGGGTCTTCTCTGTACGATAATGAGACAGCTTAAGATCCCTGCAGTTCCTCTCATCTTAGGCACAGGATATAAAAGGTGTCAAATACCTAGTATTTCTGTCTTTCACATCTTACTGAAAGGTGTGTTCTGAGGTAGATCCTACTCTTTCTCCTCCTCACGCCTTACACCTTGCAGACAGATGTATATACCCTACACTACAGAGGAGAAACGAGAAGGATTCTTCTTCTCTCCCAGTAGACTGGAGATATAGGAAGCCGAAGAAGAAGAAGAAGACTCTCTCTCATTTAGCTTTTTTCCGCGTATCTTCTCTATCATAGAATCTCTTCACCTAAGTTTCTACCTAGGTGTCTCTATTTGACGATCTGTTGAAGAAGAAGTGTTTCTTTACAGCAGCTCATATAGCTTATCAACAAAGGCAGCTTTGTATCCCGAGAGAGAAACTCTTCTCCATCCATCTATCTTCCTAACTCTGTTTGATGTATAATTCGAGTCAGTGTCTCTTCAATCTTCAATCTATCTCTCTATTCTCCTTTGATCTACCTCTCTATCTATCTTCAGTCTATCTTTGGTTGATCTTCCTGTACCTATCTGTCTGTATTCAATCTCTATCTTTATGGGATATGTATCTGTATATATATATATATTTATCTGTACCTATCTCGTGAAGGCGATGACGTACTCTATCGCGTAAGGGGAGAAAGGCACATCCTCCGATACATAAAGGTAGAGAAATCGATCTTGGTACTTCTCTTTTCTTTCAAGTAAGGAGAAACCTATACATCCTCTCTCTCATCTCTTCTTCTTCTATCCAAACTTATCCACCTCACCCTAAGATCTCCCTTGCTTTACCTGTTCTTCTTCTTGTCTAAGATGACGGTCTTCTTCTTGTTCTTTTTCTTCTTCAACGTCTGTTTCATGATGATGTGAATGTTTGGTGTGCTTTTCTGGTGTATATACACCTCAGTGGCTACCAGAGGAGAGATTTCGAGCAAGGAGAGGAAGCGTCATGAGTGAAGAACTCCGGGAATGTCTTATATGCCGAATGGAATACGAAGAAAATGAAACGTAAGCCGCCGAGACAGAGACAGAGATGCTACAAAGAAGACGATGAAGATGAAGAGAAAGAAAAAGCACAAGAGGAAGAAGAAAGGGACACCTCCCAAGCTAACGAAGAAGAGAGAGAAACAGACCTTGCTTGCTCTCAGGGTGAAACCCCTTTTCTATGTTTACATAGACATCTCCGGATTTCTTGAACACTCCACATTTTCTTTAACTCTCTATGTTTTGTTCTCCTGCGTTAAGCGGTAACGCTGCCTTCTGTCTGTATAGATCTATGGCTAGACTGAAATCTTGTACATACACACAAGCGCCCGTGAAAAGATCAGCACGATCTCGGTCAGACGCTTCTCTATAAGAATACAACATCCTACATACAGATAGATAGATAGATTAAAGATAGATAGATAGATATGTGATACAGCTCTGTAGGTAAAGGGGAGACGATAGACACGTTGTTGCACTACAATAGGAGCTTAATGTCTTTTTGGTGTCTTGCTATGTGTCTATCTATGAATAACTCTCTATCGATCTAACTGTTCAGCTGTCTATATCACCGTTCTGTATCGACATACTGTACCGCCCTATCGACGTGTCTCATGATGTGAAGTATCTCTCTTCTGTGTATGAAAAATTTCTCCTGGAAGTCTCTAGAGTCTACATACTCTCACTCTCCCTACTAAGACTACTACTATTGCTATTCTCCATATATATATATGTGTACCATGATGTGAGTGTATGATGACTAGCTAGTATGTAGGAATCTCAAAAGAAAGAGAAGAAGGAGGTCTTTCGCATTTCTTCTTTGATGTCTCGTCTGGTCTTTAGGATACCACATCTGTCTATCGATCTCCATGAATATAGATATACATACATATCTATCTATATGTGTATGACTATGTGTGCCTCTATACAGGTTACGACGGCTACCTTGTTTGCATGCATTCCATTCGGAGTGTGTAGAGAGATGGCTACAGGTACAAATTACCCCCAAGTACTCATCCCCTCAATACAAGAAAGAAAGGCGGAAGAAAGATGTGTCTCTCTCTCGCATTTTCACTTCCTTCTTCTTTCTCTTGGATATCTTTCTTTTTCTAAGACTCATCAAGCCAGTTACATGAAGGCCACTTCTGTTCTCCTTCTTCTTCTCTTTCTTCTTACACTCGCATCTGAAGAGATAACGAACGATGATGCCTTTAAGGAGTCAAGAATAGAGTTAAGAATCTCATTCTCTCTCTCTCTGTATTGCAGAGCTCTTAGAAGTTAGTGGCGAATCTTATTCTCTGCTGTGTATGTCTAATTCTTCTACACACCTCGTTCAACGCATGCAGTGGCGATGTGGAGATGACGTGAGATTTCGTCTATAAGAATACAATTACAGCCTTATGAAGAATGCTACCTTCCATGGAGAGATTCTTCTCTCATGAACTTTCTCCCTTCTTCTCTCTAACGCCCTCTCCCAAGTCATTGCTTCGTCACACAGAGACGTGGCTCTACGCATGACGGTAGACCTATCTGTATTCGTTGCCTCTTAGCATACACGTAGAGGAATCTATATATATATATAGAGAGAGAGGTATGTATTCGTATACATGTATATGCATATATATATACAGATGTATGTATGCATATATATGTATATATATACATATACCTGTAATATATATGTATACTAATATATAGAGAGAGAGATATGTGTATGCTGAGTCTTTTGATGGTGTGTTCTTTAGGAGCATACGAGCTGTCCTCTATGTCGATTTGAAGTTTTGAACGGATTAAGATGGGATTTCATTTCTTCTCCCCCTTCCTCTTCTTCTTCTCGGCTTCGCTCGGGTTCGACTCCTGCTGCCCTCTCTTCTGGAACACGAACGCCTACTACTACTACTACTCCGACTACTACTACGACTACTACTACGGCTATGAATACAACAAGGAGCCATAGAACGGAAGGTCATAGTGGCAATCCTAATAGTCATACTAATAGAGAAGCCGATACTTCTTCTTCTTCTGAATCTTCTTCCTCTTCTCCCCCTCCTCCTCCTGAATCAAGTGCATTCGCCGCTTCTTTCTCATCTTCTTCTTCTTCCTTTCAACGCGAAGGTGGGCAAGCGTCACTACTCTCTTCATCTTCATCTGAAGGAAATGCAGGAGGAGGAGAAATCGAACCCACACCAGCAGATGCTTCATCTTCTTCTTTATCAACTTCTTCTCTTCTTTACTTTGTTCGTTCCTCTCCATCTCCTGTATGTACACCTCATCTCCTCCCTTTCTCATCGACACATCCGCAGCCTCACCACCGCCATCCTCCCTCCTCCTTTCCTCTTCACACTTCTTCTTCTTCCTCTTCTTCTTCTCTTCTTTCTTTCTCTCGCGCAGTTTCGCCATCTACAGAACCTCCTGCGCCCAGTGCAGATACTTCAGACGTCCGGGAAGAAAAAGAAGGAAAGATGAAGACAGATCAAACACAACAGAAAAGTGTAGATGCCTTTAGCAACTTATCTCTTAGTAGAGAAGAACGTGTATCTCTTCAATCATCTCAAGATCCTCATACGCATGAATCTCCGGGTCCATCTCTTCCAAGCGATAATAGTAGTCGTCATAGTAGTCGTAATAGTAATAGTCGTAGTAGTAGTCGTAGTAGTCCTATCATCACTCACAATCATCCCACAGCTACTCCCAATACATCGGACATTCTCTCCTCCTCTTCTTCCTCTTCTTCTTCCTCCTCTTCTTCCTCCTCTTCTTCTTGCAGTTCAGCGACTTTCTTTTCTTCGCATACAGAGACAAGACAGACTATTCATTCACCTGTCTCTATTCTGCCTCAGTCCCCTGGAGATGATCTTATCCCCGACGGTGATACATCATCTATTGAAGTCTCTTCTTCTTCTTCTATTTCTTCTTCTACTTGTTACGAAGAGAAGATGAAAGAAGACGAACAAAAGTCTAGATTTCTATCTGCTTTAGAGAGGCATCAAAGAACGTCTTCTTTAGCTCACCCAGATGCCGAAGAAGAAGACAATAGAGCCCTCATACCTTCTTCTTCGTATTCCCCAGGTATCTTTTCTTCTTCTTCTTCCTCGTCGTCGTCTTCTTGTAGAAGAAGAGCAACTGATCTGTCTTGTAGATCATCTCTCTCTCTTTCTTCTTCTGTAGATCCTTCGAGAAAGGAAGCTCGAGAAAGAAACGGATCTTGCGAGATTGAAGAGAGTCGTGAGGGTCGCCATGGTCATGCGGGGAAGGACAGCAATCCCAATTCTTTCTCTCCTTTCCGGCCCTCTTCTTCTGTAGAAGAGAAGGTGGAGAGAGAAAAAGAGACCAAAGACGTGGAAGAAGAGAGAAGAGTTGAGAAAGAACCTCTTCAACTCCCTTCACCCGGATCATCTTCTGAAGTCGTTCCGTCTCTTTCTTCTTCTATTCTTCATGGTGGAGGAGAAGCAAAGCCCTCTTTCCAAGAAGAAGAAGAAGGAGGAAAAGAAGAAACGGAAAGAAATTCTAGTCCAACTGAGAAGCATTTGGAGACGAAAGAGGAAGAGAAATCGTCGTGTGCTTCAGATCTTGAAAGAGAACAGAGAGACAACTGCCTGCATGCGACCCGTGAAGGATCTATAAAGAGAAGTCACAGACTGTATGTACAAGACGAAGAAGAAGAAGAATCGAAGAAAGGCCATAATAGAGATTTAAGTTCTATCGATAGAAATCCCTTTGTAAATGAAGAAGAGATAGAAGAAGAAGAAGTAACATGTACATACTCTTTAGAGCCCTCTTCTTCTTCCTCTTCTTCTTGTCCTTCTATTGCAACGGAGCATGTCTCTCTATCTCTCACCACTTCAGCTGAATCTTCTCCTTTAGCCTCCTCTTCTCTTTCTTCCTTTTCTTCTTCGTCTTCTTCCTCTTCTTCTTCGTCTTCTTCTCCTTCACTCTCTTCCTCTGCCCTCTCAGCCTCGTCTTTCTTTTCTCAAGTAAGCGCCAATCTTCAAAAATCTCTACAGGGGCGCGTCTCTTCTCCTCTTCCCTCTTCTTCTTCTTCTCGGTCTTCTCTTCATTGCATGCACTCCTCCGCAGAAAGAAGAAGAAAAGAAGAAGGAGAGAATCCTTCTCTCCCCTGCATCTCTCCTTCTTCTACAGAATCACGTCGTGTTTCCCCACCCATGAAATTGTCGTCTTCTCCTCCTCTTTCTGTCTCTTCTTCTTCTCCTCCTCTTTCTGTCTTTTCTTCTTCTTCTGCGTCGAGCTCTAGTCAAACCTCTTTCTCCTCCGCACGCCCTGCTACAGTTCAAGAGAAAGATGCAGGAAAAGACATGAAGATGGAGAAGAAAGAAGAAGAAAGCCTTCATGGAACAGACAAGACACCTAGTGTACACACAGATGGGGCATCTTCTTCCCTCTCTTCATTACATCGTCTTCCTCTCTCTCCTCTTTCTTCTTCTTCTATTTCGAATTTTCAGCATCTTGATCCTTCCTCTCGTTGCAAAGGTTTCTTATCTTCTCCCTTTTCATGCGAAGAAACTGAAAGGAAACAGTCTCATATACAAACTTCCTCCTCCTCTTCTTCTTCTTTCTCTTCTTCTCCATCTTCATCTTCTCTTCGTTCTCCGGGATATCTTCTCCACGTGCGAGGCCGTTCTCAGCCTAGTCAGCTTGCAGCGCCTTCTTTCTTCTCCTGTCCGTCTCTCTTATCAGATGAAGGAAGAAGAATGGAGAGAAACGACCAGCAAGCAACTTCTCTTTCTCTCGAGCAGAAGGAAAGAAAAGAACATCTCGAGGAAATCTTTCCTACCAGTGCATCCAGATCATAAGCATATGGAAAGAAGAGAGGTCATTCCAGAAAAGAAAGAAGACCAAGAAAAAGCAGAACAAGAGACACAGAGAGAGGAAAGAGAGATAGAGACTTTTTCATTTATACATTCTTCATCTCCGTCAAACGAAGGATATCCGCTACCTCTCTATGTCATGAAATGCATACAACAGGAAAGATACACAGGCAGAGATACCATGAGCGAAGTGTATGTACACCAGAAGGAGAAGAAGAGCCTTTCGTTTTTTCTAACAGAGAAGAGAATTTTCTCTCAGGGGCAAACAGAATGAAGACGACAACGAAGAAGGATGATACCGATGAGGAAACGCAGACCAACAAGCTCTCGCCTTCTTCTCTCTTTCTTACTACATCCATGATAAGGCCTCTTCTCGAATCTTAAAAGAGAGAAGATAAATGAAGATGAGGGAGAAGACCTTATTCAGAGAAGTAGAAGAAGAGACGTCTCAACTCAAAACAATGAAGAAAGGAGAAGCGCAACTACGCCAGGAGAGAGGGGACTGCTGTCTCTCTCTTCTCGGCAACAGGTACTAATAGATAAGGAAGAAGAAGAAAAGAGAGATGCATCTCGCCTCGTATCTTCTTCTAGTATCTTGCCAGAGAAGAGAGGACAGAGAAGACAGGGAGATTATTCACATATGATAGATCTAGATAGGAAAGAAGAGATCGTTCTACCTGGAGATGAAGAAAATGACAGGAGTCATACTGGGGAGGAGAAGAAGAAAGAGCCGTATCGGAGTCTAGCATAAGAGATGAACATAGCAAAGAAAGAAAGAAAGAAAGTGAATCGGAGTACTTTGTATTATAGACAGGGACTGCGCATATACGCAGTCAAGTCGTTTTTATGGCATACCTACATTAGCATATATGCATATACATATGTAGATATATACATGTGTATCTATTCATACAGAGAGAGAGAGCTCCGTAGAGACTGTAGCTTTAAGAGAGAGGAAGGGGACGGCGGAGGTGGTCTTTTCTTCTTCTTCTCGAAAGCATTATACATAAGTTGTATCACATGCATCCAGATGTGATACAATGTCTTGCTTTCTTCAAGAAAAAACGTTGATAGGAGGAAAAGCTATCTTAAAGGAGGAAGGTGTTCCTTTCTCTTCATGAGCTCCTTTCTTTTCTTTCTCCCTTTCTTTCATTCTTTCTTCTTCGTCTCTCGTGGTAGCATCGCCTTGCTCCACTCTGGTGGGGGGAATTGCGTACCAAGAAGAGACAGGAGCAAAAGTCTTTTCCTCCTTCTTTCCTTGGTCCTTCTTCTTCTTCTTATACAGTCTCTACGGGGCTCCCTCGCTCTGTATACATAGATATATGTATATATACATATACATTGTTGAATCTGCATGCGTACTTCGTGCTACATATATGTATGTGCACACCTACCCAGTGATACATATGTCTCTATACACATAGGGAGAGAAGAAGGTGTTTCTTCCTTTTCATATCATCCAGCCATACATGGTCGAAATCTTCTTCTCTCTCTCCTACTTGTTCTCCCATTAGCCCTACCTACCTATGACCTCCGTACACCCATACAGCCGAGCTATCTATATATATATATAGATAGATATGGATGGATAGATAGGTATACATAGATACCAACTTATTTCTTCTTTCTGGATGTGTTTAAAGGTCTTCCTCATCTAGTTGAGAGTGAGGGCTACTGTCTCTTAAGGGCAAGCAAAGGGACAGTTTTAGATCTTTCTTTCTCTCTTCCTTTCTCTCTCAATCGTCATGACGAAAGATGAAGATAAAGACTCTACACTTCTTGAAGGCGGCTGTCCCATCTAGAGCTCGACAAGAAGAAGACCAAAGTTGTCACCTTTCTTGCCGAAGGAGGGAGAAAGGAAGGCTGTCAAGAAGAAGAGGGAAGAGAAGGAAAGCAGTGAGACAAAGAGAGCAAGAAGAAGAGAGAAGGAGATGCCATTTCTAGGGGATGTATTGTAGACATGGTCTTTAGATAAGAGGGGATTCCTTCTGGACTACGTGATGCTCCGAACTCTCACGGACACAGAGAAGATCTAGATTCTTCGGCTTGGTGTCTTCCCTGAGATATGTCTAGCTAGCTAGATCTATCTAGCTAGCGCTATGTGTATGTGAGACATGAAAGAGATGGGAGAAGCAGAACAAGACAAGCAAGGGACACTCTGCATGCCTCCAAGTCAGTCAGTCCTATGAGCGTACCTGGAGAGAGAGATATATAGAGAGAGATACATACATATATCCAGACATAGATATAGCTACGTATCTTTCACTAAACTTTCTCCCTACGTACATATATCTATATTTGTATGACGGATTGCTCTTCTCTTTTACTCCCTTCTTGAAGGCGCCCCGCCCTCCCTGCCGCCCGTTGTCCGCGTTGTTATGTAGAGGAGTGTCAAGAGAGACATGAAGCAGGCGCAGTCGCTTTGTGATGGCTACGGAGTTCTGAAGGACTTTTCATAGCTACAGTCTCACATGTATAAATACTAGTAGTAGTAGTATTAGCTAATACTAGTAGTAGTACTAGTATTACTATAATTATATTATGAGGAGACGGGGGAGGAGTACGATGTTTGACGTTAGGGGGATCGGGCCTTCACTACTACGACTACTCCATGCAGGAGGGAAAGTTAGGGCCGTTTAGCTACTGGAGACGTTGACCCGTCTTTGCTACCTTTCGATTCTATACCCAACACATGTATAGACTCTATATATATGTATATGTGCATGTAACATATCTCTGATAGGGAGACTCCTTTACACATATTTGAGGGATAGAAGTAGAGCATGTTGTGTATGTCTATACTTCGATGGAGGAGTCGTTTCAATATTTGTATGGGTATTCGTACTTATTGATCGAAGACCATCCACGGGGGAGGGAGAAGAAGAAAGAAAGAAAGATGTTTCACGTTTCGTTAAGGAAGAAGGCAGACAAACCGAGAGACAGAGCAGAAGAGAAAGAAAAGGATGATAGAGATCAGAAGGAGGAAATGAATATCTTTCTCTCTTGTTATGAACAGAGGGGATTGTTGTGTAGGGCGACGGTCATTCCAGTGTAGTCTTTTGAGCGTATCCGCCGGGTGTCTTCTTCCTCGTTCCTTCTTTTCATCTGCAGACATGTACATGCTTATTCATGCATATGTGTGTATGGATGTATGTCTATGCATGTATGTCTACATATGTGTATGTATGGAATGCTAGAGTTGGGTGCATGCGCATGCATAGGGATAGATTAAGAAGAAGATACTCCCGTGTTTGTCGTCCAGACAGAAAGTGAAGAAACCTGAAGGGTCGATCAGGGCGAAATGATGCTATGGAGAGAGAGAGAAACAAGAAGAAGTTCGTTATCCCTCATAGCAGACCTAGTCATAGGTATGACTCATTCAGGTCTAAGTCATTTTCAATCTCGGTTTCCATCTTCAGGTGTACATACACCCGAACATTCCGTCCCTTTTCATAAAGGTTTTCATGCTTTTTCTCTCCCTTTTCTTCAAGATGATGGTAATAATGTAGGGAGTTGTTTCTCGCCCTTCCAAGAAAGGAAGACAACAGAGAGGCATTTTCTCTCACGCAGATCTAGATGGGGACAGCTACGTCGAAAAGAATAGCTATAGATAGCTATGAATAGATAGATATAGATCTATGTATTTCAACTTAGGGAAGATAGACATGGCGGCGATGGTACCAGCCTAAGCGCACATTCAGTCCTAATTGCGTGAGGAACTATCTCTCTTCTTCTCTCTCTTTTCTGTGTCTCTCTTTCTCTTTCTCTCTCTTTTCTATGTCTTCTCGAGTGATGTGTGCTTTGCTTGTTTGCTTGAGGTGATAAAGAGAGAGAGAAAGAGTGGTAGATATCGAAGATGAAGAAGAAAGATACAGACAATGATCATGATGGATGAGTGCAGGGTACTCCTGCTGCGATTACGACTCTTGTATAGATTCCCTACTTCTTTGTTTCTCTAAAAAGGCAGGGTGTCTTATCTGTATGAACGGAGAATATTGGAGACAACCCAGGAAAGAAACTGACTTCTCTTATCTCATGAGGAAAGAAAGGTCTCTCGCGATGTATCTTGTCCGGATTTCTCTTCTCTCAATAGGAGAGAAAGAAAGAAAGAAAGAGATCCCCTGTCGTGTATGTCTTCTCTTCGTTTTTCCTCTCTCATCTTGTCACCGTACCTCTCAGTATTTGAAGAAAGAGGGACAACTAGGAATGCATGGAGTAGCACATCGCAGAAGATCTTTTCTTAGCTTTCCTAGACGAACACACTTCGTCTCCTCATCTTTCTAAGACAGAGAAGCAGCACCTTCGTAGCCACGCGCACAAATGGCACTTTAGTCGATCCCTCCGTCGGAATGTCTGTTTTGCTTGCCCCTACATAACTCGTCACATTCGAAGCCCTTGTTCGCCCTTCCTTCCTCCACAAAGACCGCCGCTGAGACATACTCGCCCCGGACTAATAAATGACACTCGCGGGAAGGGTGTATCGACCCCATGCTTCTCCAAAGAAACGAGCCTAGAGAAAAAGATCTCTCAAGGAAAGGGACGCCCGAACCATGTGTGTGCCATACCGAAGCAGAAAAGGGAAGAGAATCTATTTCTTTCCATTTTCTTGTAGTCGCACCATGGTGCTAGCTTGAAATGTCGTACATGTCGTACCCCATACACCTCAGAGGTAGAAGAAGAAGAAGAAACTGATGTCGTACTCCCCTTAGGCAAAGTGAGTCGGGGCGTCTCTACAGACATGAGGGGAGAAGTGAGAGGGGAGAGATCCCTCAGTCACTCCTTGTACGGATGAGAGGTAGATCAAGATAAAGAAATAGATAGATGAAAGATAGATCGATAGATAGGCTAAAGTAGATAGGTGCACGCAGACCTCACTGGCACCTTGAAAGAAACTTTACATACTAGTACATATGTATGTATATATGTATGTATGTGTGAGAATGTGTTTTATGTCTATGTATGGGACTGGTCTTTGTACGTACGCGGAAGGAAGAAAGAAAGGAAATAAAACCGAGAGATCTCTGCTGTGTATTCATCTGTTGGGAAAGTAGGGGAGGCTTTTCTTTCTCGTTTGAAGTAGGGAAAAGAGAACGTGTTCTTTTCTTTCTCTTTTTCTATCGAAAAGTCGCCAGAAGAAGATGATCATCCGATGTCTAGACACCCGCTTGGCTGGCTGGAGTTGTAGACACGTGTCAATAGCTAAGTCAGCAGTAGGACAAGAAGGAATGTAAGCCACGCCCTCTCCCTATCACTGATTTGATCCACCTCCGACCAATGCTAGGAGAAGGGAGAGAGAAGCCTTTCTGCTTATGCCCTTCTCCTATGGAACTCATCGCATCTATCTCCTTGGCAAAACTTTCACCCAGTTTTCTGTAAGTTCTATCATTGTGATGGAACGTCTCGACCTGTGCCAGGCAGGTCATAAACACAGGGAGAGAGAGAGAGGGAGGGAGAGACAAGAAGAAGAAAGAAAGATAGGAGATAGAAGGAGAAAAGATCATTCTCCTCGTGATGAGAAGGTGCCAGCTCTCTATGTATGTATCTATCTTTCGATCAGTGGGCGTCTTCTTTCTCAGCCTCATATCTCTCTCTCTCTCTCTCGAGATTCCTCACTCCTTTCTGTATGAAGTATCTAGATACATCGTTGCGAGCTACAGAATCGAAAGAGCCCTTTCACTTCTTCTTCTTTCTTTCTTGAAGAAGAATCTTGAAGACACTGGCTGTAGAGGAGTCGGAAGGTATTCTTTTGAATGAATCTCTTCCCCCATCTGGTCGAACCCATTCCTCAGTCATTGCCAGATCCAGGTGTATGTACACTTCACGACTATCAGTGAACTCATAACATGATGTAACACCAAAAGAAAGAGGAAAGAAAAAAAGAAAGAAAGGAATCATCGCATAATCAAAGAAGAAGAAGACCTATAGCTGGATAAATCACATACCCCCCCAAGACGACCACATTAGGAGTGTCTCTGAGAGAAAGAACGATCATAACAACGTCTGCTTCAGTCGTTTCAACCTCGAGAGAAGAAGGAGATCTTTTCTATCTAAAACGAAAAAAAGAAAACTAGCAATGGACTAGCGACTTCTCAGTCATGCATGCGATGGAGAAGCAATCGATTCGATGCCGAACGTCATCCTTATTCATTACTTACGACGCCCTTCAACTCCTATATCATCTATCTTTTGGTCGACCTATCTTCAATCCCTCTCTCCATTTCGTCATCTATCTGCCTATCTTCAATCTGGCTACCTACGTTTATCTTCATCTTTAATCTATCTGTATCTCTCTGTTTGTCTCTCTATTTCGTCATATGCCCTCTCATTTCTCTTTCTCCGTGCGTTTGTTTCGCGGCCTAGAGTCGTAGGTGTAGGAGGAGGTCTACTGCTGTCTTTCTTCCACAGCAGTCATCCCCCCCACCTTTCAGGAATCTAGTGGTCTTCGTTTTTCTTTTCTTCTGTCTCCCTCTCCTGTAATAGAGACATCTGTCTCCTCCACATCTATATGGCTCAATTCATATCATAGTGTTGGAGATCTCTCGCACTACGTCCCTCCTCCTCCGTCCTTCTTACCGGAGAGTGTCGCAGTCTCTCTCTCTCTCTTTCCTCTCTCTCTATACATATCTGAATACATGCATTCACAGAGTGCAACCCCACTCCCTCTCTAGATATATATATATAGTTAGATAGATACATCTACATATATATGTGTTTATATATATATATATAAACGCTTATATGTATATGTATGTGTATGTATATCTATGTATATATATGATGTGGATATCGAGAGTGCGAGCCTCCTGTCTGTCTTTCCACTAGCAACGAAATGTGTTTGTCCTTCCTTCACTTCCTCTCTCTTTTCCTTTCCTCTAAGTCTTTTCTTTCTGTCCTCTCAAGACAGAAAACTTGAGGCGTCTGCTGCTCTTACCTAGAGAAACTGCTTGTATGACTACAACTCCTACCCCTGCTGGGCTAGGGAGGGTGGGGAGATAGATGTACGAAGAGAAGAAAGAAAGCCAACAAACACAGAGAAAGGATAAAAGGAAACAAGAAGGTCATCGTCGTCGATCTCTAGATCATTATATAATGAACTTACAGCTACACTATCTTTATTCTCCCCCCCCCCTTCTACTACTCCTACTACTAGTACACGAAGAAGAAAGCCGATAAGAATGATATCTCTCTCTCTCTCTATCAGAGAGGGGTGTTTCTTCAATATGATAGAGAGAAGGAAAGAAAGAAGAGAAGTCTTCTCTCTCTCTCTTTTGATATATCTCTTCGAAAGTTCTTGTCTTTCTTTCCTTCTTTCCTCCTTGGGCAATGTCTCTCTTGTGAAACAATTAGACTGCTTTCTCTTATTCACATGCACATACCATCCATATCAAGACATCTATATACGTCTTCGTACATCTACACATACAGACTGTCTCTCTCTCTCAGTTGGCGGTGGAATAGCTTCCTTCCTCTCACCTCCTCCTGTCTCGACCATCGAGCAGCAGGTCCTTCTACTCTCTCCAGACCAGCACATACACACGGACCCACAGCTAAAAATGAGTCTATACGATATATGTGTATACATATATATATATATATACGTTCATCCTCGACAAAGGGATTGTTTTCTATTCCGGCCGTCGTTCTTTCTTTCTTTCTTTCATTCTTTCTCTCTGTATGTAGGGAGATGTATTTATGTTTGCAGAGTCTCATCACCCGTCTGTCTTTACTAATACACGAAAGAAATCCGCGAACACACACGAGGAGTTTGAGAGAAGAAAAAGAAAAGAAGAGAAAAGGAAGAAGAAGAAGAGAGGAGGTAGAGGGGTGGCGGAGAAGAAGAGAGAAAAGAGAAAAAAACCCCGCACTCATCACGAAAAGAAAGAAAGAAAGAAAGAAAAAGAAAGTGAGAAAGAATTCAAGCAGTCGTCACCATTGAAAGAGAGAGAGAGAGAAAGGGATGCATAACGCCATCCATATTCGACTCATACATAACTTTTAAAGACATAGATACAGGAAGAAGAATAATCAACCTCCGTGCTAAACCTTCCTTCATCCTCTTTCTTTCTTTCTTGTTTCTCTTCTTTTGTTCCTGTGAAGGACACGAATCAATCCTCTTCTATTCCCTATCTTTCTATCTTTCTTCCCCCGTTTCTTCTTCTTCTTTTACGAGAATTGCCTCTTTATCTCTCACTCTCTTTTCTTCGTCTTCTTCTTTCAACTTTCCTCCATGCCTTCCCCCTCTCCTTTACTCAAGAAAGAAAGAAAAGATAAAGAAAAAAGAAGAAGAAGAACAAAAGAAGTCGTAAAGAGACTGTAGATGTTCCTATCTCTCACAGCAATCGCACAACACGATTCAAAAAGACACTTTCTCTCCCCCTCTCTTTCTTTCTCTCTTCTTTCTCAAGATATAACTTCTATCTAGAAGACTTAGCGTTAGTTGGCAGATATATCTCTCACTTATCACCCTGTAACTGTCTATCTATCTTCCCTGCTCTTAAATGAAGCCTTCTTAAAATTCGTCCTTCTCTTCTTCTAGGTCTTCTTCATTCCGCTTGTACTCACAGAGAGCTAGAAAAGAATTTCTCCCAGCAACAGACAGCAGCTCGATGCATGCATGCATGCATGCAGATCCATCCACCTCAGCCTCCCAAGACTCTCGGCTACGCTACCGAAAACGCAATACAGAGAGACTAAGAGATGATACACAGAGAGACAGAAAAGCGAGAATGAAAGAGAAGAAGAACAAAGAAAGAAGAAATGGAGAACGAAGAAGAAGAAGAAATACAAGAAGAAGAAGAAGCAACAACTACCTCGACTACTCCACTATCTTAATCTTCACTCTCCTCCTGATCTCTTCCTTCTCTTCTGTTCTCTCTCTTTCTTTCTTTGAAAAGAAGAAGAGAAAAGGAAGAAGGGTCAGGAGTTCTACCTCTTCTCATCTCGAGGGCTTGCTAGATCAAAAAGAAAACTTCTTGTTGTTGCTGCTGCTGCTGTGGCTATTCCATGGAAATGTAGAGGAAGAGGGGGAAGGACTGATCTGACTAATACATGAAAGAAAGACACCCAAAGTAATCGAAGAAGAAGAAAAAATAGAGCAATTTGACACCCCCCCCCCCAAGATTCTTCTTTCTCTTTCTCTTTCTCCTTCTCTTTCTTTCTCTTTTAGAAAAGACGAGAAGAGAGTCAATCTTAAACTCAAACATCTCTCTCTCTCTTCAATTCTCCCTCCTTTCTTTCTTTCTCTCTCTCTCTCGTGTTCTCTTGTCCTTCTCTTTCTCTTTTTCCTGTCCTTTCTTTGTTTCTTCTTCTTCTTCAGACTTCACTCTTCTTCTCTCTCGCCCCTCACCCTCTTTGACCGAAGAGAAAGATTTCGAAAGACCGAGAAGAGAAAGAGAGAGGGAAAGAGAGGGAAAGAGAGAAGATGGTTGCTTAGAACTTGCCGTCGAAGCCTTGAAATCCGGTAAGGAGAAAAGCAGGAAAGAAAGATTTCTTTTCAATTGTGGAGCACCAATTCCACGCAGACGTCAGTCGACCATCGATGCAACTCCCCGCATCGAAAAAGTTGTCCGCGCCACTCCCGTCAAACGCATGACGAAAGAAATCGCATAAAATTCTCTTCCTTCAAAACAAAAAGAAAGAAAGAGAGAGAAAGAAAGAGTGAGAAAGAAAGAAAGAGTGAGAAAGAAAGAAAGAGTGAGAAAGAAAGAGTGAGAAAGAGGTGTAGGTGCTGACTAGACTTCTTACCGTAGAGCATGTAGACCTCCGAACTGGTTGTCGAAGTAGTTTCTCATAGCAGGCTTCGATTCGTACACCTCCGGCAACTTCTCTAAACATAAGACTAACGGACCCAATATACGAGGAACCTTCACATAAACAGAGAGACAGAAAAAGGCAAAAAAGAAAGAGATATGAACATGCAAAAGAAGAAGAAGAAAAGGATCTATACAGCTGACGACGGTAGCCATGCGCTCCTATACATCAGCGCTCATATTACTATAGCTAGATCGATCTACAGTTGTATAGACGTTGCATAGATCGATATACACACATGAGTGTATGGGTATGTCTGTGGCGCATGTATGTCTTTGTATATATACACGTATGTCTCACTGGTCAGTCATGTTAAACATTCGTTTCTAGTGTGGATCCATCTCTATATGTTTCCTAGGCACCTCTTCTTCTTCCTCTTTTCCGTCGCATCTGCGAGGAGATGTCTACTACTCCATACATGACAGGATGAAAAACGACGAAAGCTAGATACAAAAGAAAAAGAAGAGACATGAGATACATATGGACCGAAGAGACACTTTGTCCCTGGCCTCCCCCCTCTCCCCACACTTCGACCTCAGGATGTCTCCTTCTTCTTCTCCTCACACGCCCCCCCCCCCTTCACTCCACTCACCTCCTTCCGTACGAAAGTCTACTATCTTCACTCTATCTATAGGCATATATATGCATATGTTGTATCTATCTATCTATGTATGTCTGTAAAGACATGTAGATCTTGGCTGACATCTGAGACATTGTGTGAGGGAGGTAGTGGATGGCGAAGAAATGTAGGAACTCCCCTATCGTACTCCCTCTATACAAAGACACACACACCTCTATCTACCTACATCATGTACATGCATGGGATTATGACGTACATCTAACTATCTATCTATCTTTGATCTATCTTTGATCTATCTTTAATCTATCTATCTTTGATCTATCTTTGATCTATCTATCTTTAATCTATCTACCTATCTATCTTTGCTTAAATCTATCTATCTATCTATCTCTATACGTTGACCACAAAGGAGAGACGAAGAAGAAAAGCACTTCTTCGAAAGATAAGAAAACGAATTACCTAGATGCCCACCACATACACTTTCATACATCTTCATATTCATGCATGCATGCATCTATAGATTTCTATGTGTTTTTTTACCTGTGTATATTTGTCGATAAACATAAGAGCGTTAGGTACATTATGATCGCCCAGATGGACAACCGAAGACCCTACCCACGACGTCGTTAGTCTTTGCACTCTCTCAAGAATCGTCCGCATCGCATTACTCACACGAGGGCAATCCTGGACTCTAAAAGATAATTCAAAAGAGATAAAGAAAAAAAGAAACATCAGAAAGAGATAGATTGAAGATAGATTATAGGGTAGATAGATAGCTATGGATTACAGAGAAGTAGCAGGTAGTGCATACATAGATTAGAGACAGATAGACAGATAAATAAATATATATGTGTATAAAGTACTCCTTCTCGACTTTGTTGTTTGAGGTGTATGTACACTAGGGTAGATAGGGAGAGCGGCAAGTGGTTCGTTCTTTTCACGCCGGATGGAATGGGGTGTATGTACACACACACGAACAGAAGAGTTGGGGTTCCCGAGTTGTCTATACATAGGAATCGACAGCAAACAGAGAAAGAATGAATGGATCGATGCTCTTCTTAGACTTTTTCTCTGAAGCAAGCAACCCGACGACTAGATGGAATCCACCACATACTAGTCGTCATTAGACTTCTATCGATCTAGCTGGCTAGCTAGACATCGATCTATCAATCTATCTAACCAGCCGGCATTCATGCTACGTATAGACACACAGGACTGTCATAGTGATACCACCATCTTGTCCTCACCCGGTGTATGTCCCCGTACACTGTAGATATGTATCTATATGAAGCTGATTCTTAGGATTTGGGTGTATATACAGAGAAGGAAAAACAACGTAAATACATAGGCCTCTTTAGCAAGATAGAGAGAGAGGGAGAAGATGGAAAGAAAAGATGTACACGTTTCTACCCCACATGACAAGAGGAATGCACAAACACGTCGTCTACGCGTCCTCCCTATCAGCTATGGTATACAAAGTCCTTTGACTAAGCCACACCCCGGATTGACTATGGATATAAATAGATAGATTAAAGATAGATAGATAGACAGATTGAAGATAAATAGATTAAAGATAGATAGGTTAATGACAGATAGACATGTCATAGCAGTAGTTGTGGTATGACGATACGCTTTAGGTGTACCTGTTAAGACCTTGTCCTGTATCTCTTAGGCGGTAGTAGTTGCCGGTATGGAGCATATCGGCTTCGGCCATTTGCCATAGGACGAACATATCCGAACAGACTTCTCTCCATAACGTTAGAGATTGCAAAACATACACAAACTGACGACTATTGATAAAGAAGGGAGACACGAAGAAGATGAAGATGAAGGAAGATCAGGATGAAGAGAAGAAGAAGGAATGGCCGTAGGAATGAGTGACGGTAGGAGACGGAGTAGCCGTAGGGGTGGTATGAGACGACCATTCGAAAAGAAGAGAAAGAAGAGACGCAAAAATAGAACAGAAGAGCAAGAGAAGAAAACATGAGAAAAGATGACAAGAAAGAAAGACAAGGAAAAGGGCGACAAAAAGAAAGATAGAGGCCCAACACAGAAACATGATAGATAGATAGATAGATTAAAGATAGATAGATAGATTAAAGATAAATAGATAGCTTAAAGGTAGATAGGCCGACCATAGAGATCCAGGGACCGGCTCACGAGGGACAGCAGGAAAGAAAGATATGCATGTACAGAGAAAGATACAGAGAGAGAGAGACGTGAGAGAAATGAGGTGAAGATATGAAGAGAAGGCAAAATAGAACACCTGTAGACATAGGTGGATAGATAGAAAAATGCAAGATAGATACATCAGCCCATGTATGTACGTACGTCTGCACATATGGTATGTAGGTATGATGAATGTATGTGACCTTCTCTCTCTCGTCTCGGCAAGGGCCTTTACCTGTGGGAATGTGTGAGGCGTGCACCTGCGCATCCGGAAGAGATAGCGAGAGAGTAGCCTTCCTCTGGCTCTCCTGGGTCAAAATACTGACGTAAGAATCTAAAGAAGAACACAAGAGAAAGAGAAAAAGAACGACAAACTCGAGAGAAGCCGACGCGAAGAAGACAAAGACATGCTCGTCTACGGAGGACAAATTCACGCACATACATCTTTTCCATAGACAGATACATAGGGCAAGACATATACACATAGAGATAGATGAGAATCTCTATAGGCAGATACGTGTATACTGTCGAGATCGCGGACTGAGAATTACCTTCTTATTGTTGTCTAACCTACGCAACCTGGGCATATGGCTAGTTTCTCGTATGAATGATAGACACGCCTACACACACACATCGATACATGCCTTTACATTTATCTATCGACATAGAGCACAGTAGTAGCTCCATTCATATTCCCCCCCCTACATACTAATACATTGATGCGTGAGACTTCCTAGGTACACATTCCTACAGGGATGCATGAAGACACGTAGAAATACCGGAAGCCAGAGAAAGAAAAGAAGATATACACATGCACATACATTCAATTCTACCATACTCTACGAAACCGAGAGAAAGACAGAACAAGAGAGCCCGAGAAGAGAACTGCAGCAGGCTGTATGTGTATGTCTACGGTGGGGGATCTCTCCTCCCTCCCTAGTATCGATTGTTCCTCCTGAGCATCGATTGTGTGGACTGGAAGAGACTCTTCCTTCTATTCCGAATAGAAAGCTTAGCCTACCCACCCAATCATTCGATCACAAGGCTCGCGATTGAAGCGAAGGTATGTATTATGATCTCCCAGAGAATAGAGGCATTGCTCTATCTCTTCAGGTGTCAAGACGTCCATATCGCTACCTCCTCCCTCGCCTGGACCGCCGCCAAGGCCTGCACATCTCCCTGAAGAAGACGAAAGCCCTCCCTCGTCGCTGCTGCAACTATCGGAGCGCTGAAAGAAAGATAAACCTAACAAAGAAAGAAAGAAAGAAAGAAATTATGAAAAAGGAGATGATAGAGAGGGCGAATAAGCAGGAAGGGGTTTCTGAGAGATGATGGAAGAGGGAGAAGAAGAAGAAGAAGGACCGTTAGATATGAGAGGCATGTTCTCCACGGAAATACGCAGGAAGATGAATGACCATGTAAAGAAGGAATATGAGACATATCCACATATATGCATATATATAGATATATGGATGTATGTCCTTATATATATGTGCACCCAGAAAGAGTCTGAGAAATACAGACAGCAACAGAAACATATATACAGGTGGAAGCACAAAAGCGATATATGCATATATGCATCTAGATACATAGAAGGTGTACAGGATATGCAAAAAGCGGGAAGTATCTATGTTGATCTTCTCATGAAGGTATACATTTATAGATATAGGCATAGATATAGACTCATAAGGAAATCTATGTGTGATAAGGATTCTCCTGTGAAGCCATCTGAATGGGGGAGAAGAAGAAACTCTTTCTTTTCTTTCGCTTTTTCTATCAACCGCTAAAAGAGGATGAGACGTGGCATCTCTCCTCGCAATTCCAAAGACTTCTCGTCAATACAAAGACACATACAGATATACAGAGATATAGATAGATAGATAGATACAGATAGAACCATATGGCTATAGATACACATGTAGAAACATGTGTATCTATAGCCATATGGGGGTGCTACACGAAAGAACACACGCAATAAGAATGCCTATCTATCTATCTGTCTTTAATCTATCTATCTCTTTATCTCTCTAACTGAGATGAGAACATATGTATATATATGTATGTCTATAAATGGGTGAATCTCCGTATATAAGGCGTCGCTGTATTAAGATTGCGTTGAATTTCTTGTTCTACTTACGTAGACCGAAGAATCCTGGCGAGGATTTTTGTGTTTCTTTCCCTGCATATTTCCTAGCTAAAGTTTTGACGGCATTTTGCTTCTCTTTAATCTCCTTCTGAATCTGATGCCGACTCTTCCCTTCGGGCATGATCTCTTAAAGAAGAACAGAGACAACCGAGACAGAGACAGAGAGACAGAAAGAGAAATTCATTCCTCGAGCAATCCGAAGAAGACACATCAGCAAGCACACATGAAAGAGAAAAGGACGAAACATCCCTAAAAACGTACAGACACATAACTATACACATCTATCCACATATACATTAATATGTATATCTATATCTATATGTATGCACATGTATATAGGCGAAGACGAAAACATACTTGAATCATACGAGACATAGATACAGACGTGTGTATATTTATGTATATATATCTATGTATACAGATGTTGTACACAAGGACATGCCCCCGAGGGTTTGGGTCTATTTATATATGCCTGTATGGCCTTGCGCATGCACTTTTAAGGAATAGGAATGTGTTCATGAAGTGTATTGAGATATGAAGGGATGCATAGTGGGAGTGTATATACACTGCAGTCTCAGTAAACACATGTTGCTGCTGCGATAAACCAAGAAGAAGAGAGCAAGATTCGTGAGGAACATCTATGGAAAATCTTCATTCTCTTTATTTCTCTATCTTTCTCAACCCTCACTTCCTTGCCATACATGGAAATACAGACATACTCATACATACATGTACATACACAGAAACAGATACTCGTACATATACATACATACACATATATATATACACACATATACATATGCATCCGTATACACACATACTAATGCACATGCGCAGATATGTATATAGAAAGGGCGAAATTGAGAGAGAGATAGATGAACATCTCTAATACAAACACGCACATAACCCAGCTGTAGTAGTAGTAGTGGTAGTAGTTTTAAAGTAGTCTTGCCCTTAGCTACTATCCACCCTCTTACGACTACTCCTACTACTACTACTGCTCTTCCTGCTTTGTGAAGAGTGTAGAGAGAGAGTTCAGACAGGTGTGTAATAGATAAGAAACTCGGGCTAAACTGGAGAGCAAGAGAAAGAAGAGGAAAGAGAGGAAAGAAGAAATACCAAGAGGAAGAAGGAAGAAGAGCAGGTAGTCATCATGAGGAGTAGGAGGAGGGTGGTAGTGGAGCCTTACCCATAGTGGCTATTCGCACGAGAGGATCTTTCAAGAGCTCCAGCCCATTCTTCTTTGTTATGAGCAAAGAATACACTGTATTCACTAAGAAAGAAAGAAAGAAAGGACAAAAGAAAGATACATGGAGAAAGGGCCAAGACAGAAAGAGAACAAGAAGGAAAGAGAGGAAGAGAGAGAAACAAGGGAGAAGAGAGAGGAAAAGCACGAGAGAAAGAAAAAGAAACAAAGGGGAAGAAGTAGGAGGTGTGGGAAGAGATTTGCTTACAGAAGAGCCTCCCTCCTCGCGACGAAAGAAAACTCTAAATACGTCATCGCTTCGTCAAAGAGATATAGAGACACAAGAGATAAGCGTACACCCATAGATTAAGAAAAAGATCTATCGATACTTCCATCTCCTATAGGGATATATATAAATATATACAAACATGAAGATACGTAACTAAAGATAGATAATAGACTGATGGAAGAGATAGATTAAAGATAGATTGAAGATAGATAGGTAGGTCGTATTTACCTGGTATAACACAGTCGAATTGTAGTAGCTGTTGGACTTCAGGTTTCTTTGCATCCATAAGGAGGTAGATAAGTTTCCCATAGGCACTCCTCATTCTCTCAGGGTTAAGAATTTTATATCTCCGCCCTATCTCAAAGACCGACTGAAAGAAGGCCCGATTCGAGACAAAATCGTGATCTCTCAAAAGTCGCTGCCCCTCCTCTAAAAAGAAAGAAAGAGTGAGAAAGAGTGAGAAAGAGAATCGAGATAGCAATAGAGAAGAAGAAGCAACGGAAGAAGGCTTCGTAAGAGAGAAAGATACACAGGGACAGAAATAAGAAAAGAGAATTGAAACGCAGAGGAGAGGAAGAAGAAGAAGATGGAGAAGAGAGAAAGATAGAGAGACACACGCAGAGAGAGGAAGATAAATCGACACACTAGCTAGCAACAAAGAAGGTGAAAAGAAACTAAAACGCCAAAGGGAGAAGAAGATCTAGATATGACCTATCTATCTATCTACCGCCTATCTATTTATCGCCTCTCGATACAGCCTAATCTGACTTATCTTCTACGCACATATACAGAAACTTGTACATCTTTCAATCCATCTATACATCTCTAGGAATAAACCATGAGTAAGTATGTATAGATAGATAGATTAAAGATAGATTAAAGATAGATAGATTAAAGATAGATAGATTAAAGATAGATAGATAGATAGATTAAAGATAGATAGATAGATAGACGTAGACTTTGGTGTCAATAGGTATTGGGTATTGTCGGACCTTTTTCCCATAGATTCGAAGCGTGAAGACGGAAGCGACAAAGAAGAAAGAAAGGAAGAGAGAAAGACATAGAAAGCTAGAGAAAGAAAGAAAGAGTGAGAAGGAGTGAAACGTTGAAAAGAGAGAGAATGACGAGAGAGAGAGAAAGAGACAAGATGGGAAGCGTCTTTTATCTTACCATAGTTATGCGCAAGAGATAGACCAGAGAGAATGGCACAGACCTGTCTAATCTCTCGAGCTATACGGCGAGCCTTGTTACCTCCGCAGAGGATATCAATCTTATCTGTATATTCTGACACCTCCAACGTGCTCTCTAGCAAACGAAGAAAAACTCTCTCTACACACCCACATAAAGACAGACATATACACAACATTCGTAAATATAAAGAGATCCATTCATACAGACATATCCATACATCTTCATACACAGGCACACAGACATATTGAAGCTTCACTACCTCCACGTCAAGACATGCGTAGACCAACACTTGAATAAGCGAATTCGAGAGAAACCTCCCATCTCGCTTTACTTCTTTTCTTTCTTCTTTCTTTTTCTTCTTCCTTAGCTTACATACTCCACACGTTAACTAACAGAAGCAGCCCCAGGTAGACTTCGCTCTTTATGCAGGCAAAAAGAATAGAAACAATCGAAGAGATGCCAAAGATACACAGACCCAAGATAAATTAAAGATAGATTAAAGATAGATAGATACCTATCTGGATAGGTTTGCACATATCAAAGACATTTAGTTTGACTCATCTGTCCCTTCCAATACCTTCCCCTCATTCCTTCTTTCTCCTTCTTCTTCTTTCTCATGGGCTGTCTTGTGTTTCTATGTTTGATACCTTCAAATGATAGACGTAGAGGAACAAAGCGAGCGACGTGGAGAAAGTAATCAGGAGCGAGATGTTCTGCAGATCTGGACTTGCTATTCATCGTAAAGAGAGAAGCAGAGGCAGTCATAGCAGTGACTTTATCTAGATCAGATCCTCCTTTCCCTCCTCCTCCCACTAGGGCGTCTTCTTCAAACTGACAGGTCCCGTCACCTCCTCCTTGATCTGCAAGCCGCTGCTCTTCTGCTACCTTCGATGTAAACAAAAAGAGTGGGAAAGAAAGAGTGAGAAAGAAAGGAATGAGAGAGAAAGGAATGAGAAAGAAAGAGTGAGAAAGAAAGGAATGAGGAAAAAGATAGAAAGAAGCAGGAGAAATATATATTATTCGCTTAGAGATATACATATGTATATATCTATGTATTCGACGGCCTCGTATAGATACACGTCCATTCATTAATCGATCGATCTCTCTATGTAGATACAAATGAAGGAAAAGATCATCGCCACTACTCGAGTAGCTCCGTAACGAAAGACGAAGAAGAAAAATGAAGAGAGGAGAAGAAGACGAAGAAGAAAAAGAAAAAGAAAGAGAGAAAGAGAGGGATCGGAAGAATTGAATCAGCACCGGGTAAGGCCTATCTATGAGGAGGAGAACAGAACACGAAAGGGAAGAAGAAAAAAAGAAGAGAAGAGAGACACCTCTCCAGAGCGACACGGACAGATAGAGAAAAAGAGACATGTATCTACAAAGAAATGAATAGAAGAGAGAGAGAGAGAGACAGAGACATATATATATAAGAGAAAGAGAGTGTGTCTTCTAAAGCGACTTCTTTTCTCTTTATAACCCCCAAGAGAAGAAAGCTTACATCCTTCACATACACAGCCGACTAACGACGCCTTCTTTTCAAAGAGAAGAAGAAACATGAAAAAGAGAGAAGAGGTTCAAGAAGAAGATAAAGAAGAGGAGATCTTTTCTTCTTTTTCAAACTTCCTTCTTTCTTTCAGGGTATTTTGGTCTTTCTTTACCTTCCGAACATTTGCAGCGATGTCTCCGGCAACTGAATCGAGCACTGCATCTAAAGGATGCTGACGCTCACATACACGATCGACCACTGTACATACACCCGAAAAAGACACACCGGGAAGGGCAGAAGAGTGAGAGAGATGAGACGAGGTGGATGGAGTAAAACCTTCCTTCAAATATTCGGGAGCTATTCCTTCATCCAGAGCTCTTTCTTCGTCACGAGAAGGCAGAGTATCTCAGGACTCTTCCCGACCACACTTCAGGGGGAAGTTAGCGTAACAGAAAAAGAAAAAAAAAGAAAAAGATAAGAGTTAAGACAGAAAAGATAAGAAAGAAAGAAAGAAGTCCTCCACTCGGCATTTCTTCTTGTTTTCGCTTCAGAGGGATGCGCTCTCTCCTCCTATCATCTGTCCTTTTTCTTTCCAAAGGACTTCTTCTTCTTCACAGTTGATTCGTCTCCCATCGACTAAAAAAGAAGAGTGTGATATAAGAGAGAAGTAGTAGGCAGTCTTAAGTTATCTATTCTATCGATTTTGGACTCACAGGGAGAAGGAGAGAACAAGATAAGGCGCGAAGACACGAGAACAACTTTGCAGTATACAAAGCCATTCGCTATCCTTTCTCGTGTGCATGCACACATACAGATCGAGACCACACATACATACATATAGATATACATGTGGTAGATACCTAGGAAAACTCTGCGTAAAAGCAAGAGGGGGGAACGTTCCTTGTGAAAGGAGAAAGAAGAAGAGAGGAATAAAGTGATGGCATCTCTCACCTACTAGATAGATAGATAGATTAAAGATAGAAAGATAGATTAAAGATAGAAAGATAGATTAAAGATAGAAAGATAGATTAAAGATAGATAGATTAAAGATAGATCAATAGATACGCCTATCCTAAGTATAGTAGCGATAGTGGGAAGATCCACGATCTCTATGCTTAGTATGCTAGATGTATCTACCTAGTATTTACACACCTGTCGAGAAAGAGAAGACAGCATGCAGGTAAGCAAGAATAGAAGCTGAGGAAGAAAAAAAGAACAGGTCTAGAGTGCGAAGGGAGGAGGAGGTGGAGAAGCAGAAGTCTTTTCGAGTGAGAGAGAGAGAAGTGGGGCTAAGGCATGAGTAGTGAGAACCGTTTTAAAGAGAGAGAGTCGCCTATCTCTTTTGTCCTTACCTTTGAGAAGCTGTTGCTGGCTTAGATTACTCAAAATCGCAACTTGTTCTTCTGATAGATGCTGGAACTTTTTACTTAAGACTTGAGCTGAGATTTCCTCGTCATCTTCATCTTCCCCTTCATCTCCTCCTCCTCCCCCTAGACCTCCTCGGCTCCTTAAAAAACATGCGGCTTCAACGGCTGTCTCGATAGAACCTTCAAGAAAGCGGGACAAGTGATCGCCCCCATGGCGATAATAACCCCCTCCTACAGGTGCTCCAGAAGAAGAAGAAGGCCGACTACTAGTCGCTGAGGTACTACTACTACTACTGTTATGCTGGTGACTGCTTAAGCTAGTACTACTGCTGGTAGCGCTCCCTCCTCGCTCATCCCCGACACCCGGGGGATCGTAGAGCGTCATGATAGCGAGAGAGAGAAGAGATCGCGACGGAGACGAAAAGAGGAAAAAAGAAGAAGAGAAAGGCCAGCAAGAGAAGAGGAATGAAAGTTAGTAAAGAAGAATTGCAAACAAGATGCTTCTTGTTGATGGATGAAGGAAGGAAGGGAGGGCGGGAAGGAGGTCGTTGACGTACTGCATGCAAGTGAAAGAAGGAAGAAAGAGCAAAGGACTAAAAAGAGATGAAAATGACGGGCCAAGAGAAGATAACCAGGAAAAAGTCGTATGGAAACCCGATACAGGAGAAGAAATGGAAAAGGAGGGGAGTGAGGTGAGATGGTGGAGGAATTCTAGAAGAAAAAGCTTTCCCAGTTACAAACAAAGGATGGGAGGACGAACAAGAAAAGATGTAGAAAGACAAGAGAAATGAGAGGAATCCACTAAGACTTGAGAAATGAGGAGGGTTGGTTAGAGGATCGTCTTTTTACTCTCTTCTTGAGGAGGCTTCCCCGTGCCAGACAGCTTGCAGGGCCTACTCCAGGCAAGGGGAAGAAGGAAAAGCTTCCGGAACGTAATAAGAATGCTGGGAGAGGACAATGAAAGAGATGGAAGAGCTTCGACCCCAAAAAAAGGAAAGATGAGGTGAAAAAAGATAGAAAGAAAGCAGAAAAAGGGACGAGTCTCCCGAGCGGACAGTAAAAAAGAGAAGAGAAACGCGCGACGGCGCCTTTAGATATTTCCAAAGAAGAGAAACGAAGTTTAAGAAGCCGCAAGTGAGCTCCAGCAAGGATTCAGAGCTGCCAGAATGAATGAAAAACGAGAAAAGAAGGAAAGACAGAGTGAGTGAGTGAAAAGTCTGGAAGTCAAAACAAGAGCTGTTTTTCTACGGCCGAAAAGCAAAGTCTCTGTCTGGAGACCCCTGGAGTGAAAGACGAAGGAGTGTGAGTAACACGAGAAAAGAAGAGAAAAAAGTCTTGTTGTGAAATAGTAAAACGTGAAGAAAAGAGAGGAGAAAGTGGTAGAAAACGAAAAACAGAAACACAAGTCGTCGGCTAGTAGAAGAGTGGGGGGTGTTCTTTCTCTTCTACTACAACGTAGTAGTAGTAGCAGCAGTAGTACAACGAGGACCTCATGCGGATTCTTTTCCCGGGCAACCCAGTAGAGAAATGAAAAGATTCTTTCTTCAAAATGCCTTCACTCGATACCCTAGCATTTGTGAAAGAAGATTCTCACCATCGAAGAGTGTCTTAACAGAAGTAACATACGATAAGCCTGCGACTCTGGAAGTTGCAGACGGACGAGGTCATGACCATCCTTCCTCGGGCTCTCATCTCTCTTTACGTAAGACAACGAAGGTGAGGAGGTCTCCCTGTGTGTGTGTTTGGAGTCACGATGCAAGGGCTCGGGAAAACTTACAGAATTGTGAAGGCGAGAGCTACGAGTGATGTGATGTGCTATTTTAGAAAGTAGGAGGAGCAATTCTAAGGATCTTTATCGATTATGAAAGATGACATATAGATGTAGACGAGAAGGGATTTGTCTCCCGACCAACAGAGGGTACAAAGAGCGGGCAG
>NW_027153618.1:0-3838 GCF_002600585.1 Cystoisospora suis
ACTGGGGAACTGAGCCTGAGTTATCTTCCCGGTTGCCTTGTTGAAGCGGTTAGCACCGCACCAATCATTGCCACTATGTGGTTCGCCGTGCTTTGATCAAGAGTGAGAGGCACGCCCGGCGGCCGCCAGAAGGAGTTTGAGAGATATACACAAGTGGGAGCTGGTTGTCTTGTTTTCCGGTAGTGATTTTCTTGTTTGCTTGAGTCAAGAATTAGACTGTGAATGCGCTCATTCTCCCTGTTCACGCGGTTCTCCGGTCTCCGGACTGGACGGTTCGCGTACAGAGCAAAGCGACGAGATCGTTTTGAATTCCCCGTGAGGGTTCTGGGGGNNNGGGGGGGGGCCTGGCGCAGTGCAGTAATAGGGTAGGTCGAGCCAGGTGGATGTCGCGCAGCGCACGGAACAATTGTCTTTGTCTTCTCGATCCCGGGAGCCATTCGCACTGTTGTTGAACTAGATGGCAGCTCTCGGCAGTTGTCTGAGGGTGTGAGAAGCAGCGGCCGCTTCTATTTCCCAAGGGATTTTGCTTTTTGATTGGGACCGGAGCGTCTAGTGTAATTCAGATTTGGTTTGTCCGAGAACACCGAGTATAAAAGTGCAGTTTGTTTGTACGGGTTTGGATGGCTTGACGACTGCTGTCTGAGACGCTGTCTGCAAATTTAGCTCGGTGAAACGCGATGGCGTCCGGGCGGTAAGTGTCAATTCTACAGTTCAACGGAAACAGTCCAGTGCGGCCAGTGAGTCTACACCTCGCTCGGCCAGTCCGTGTGCTATGTTGCTGCCTGCTGTGCTTCTTGCCAGCGCCAGCTTGTCGAGATTTCAGGTTTTCCTCTGCTGAACTGCTTCAATCTTTTCTCAGTTGCACGTGACTCACGTAAGGTTGAGCGGGGATTTTGACTGTGTGTGAATACCCACCCAATGCTGTTAAGCCGTTGTGGGTCAACCCCGGACGACGTACTAGAGATACTATCCGACGAGCAAAGTAACACCGCTTGCGTGGTGAAAGAGTAGCGATTGTCGCCACGATTTCGGGAATCCACTGTGTCAGCTTCGAACGGCTGTCTCCGCGGGAACGGACGCATTCTCAGTTTCTCGCAGTAGCAAGAGATTCGAGTATGCGGCTGAAGTTTCTGAGCTTTCAGCAAGGGACAACTCCACATCTGGAAAGGCACTGTAGTGGTATGGTTCTGTACTTGAATCGTAGCAAGGCCGGCTGGATGGGCGTCAACAACTCCGCTGTTTAGATTGGTGTAATGATTCGGGAACCCTGGACCGACGCCGGCTTGACAGGTGGACGACGGGCGGTGTGGCCGGCTCAAGTGGAAGCCCTGTACTGTTTCAGCTCGTGTTTCGGAATGAGTGGCACGGACTGATGAAAGCTTGCCGGTGCAGTGGTACAATCAGAGTCGCTCACGAGGGTAGCACCTTCGCTTCACACGGCCACGTTTATGCAGTCGAGGGTGTTTCAGTGCAGAGACCGAACACACGGAGGCGGAAAACTAGTTGGGGTATCTGCAGGTGCGAACACCAAGGCTCGGGTTCGCCGGCAGTGCACGGCGCGCGGAGACGCGGCGGCTCGAGGGACACTCGCGTGGCCAATGGGCCTAGGAGCCAGCTGGCAGCCAGCCCGTTGTGAACTATCATACCATCCTGCAGTCAATTTCACCGAACCCGGAAAACTTCCATGAGGAGTGCTAGCGAGGACCAACAATGGTGGGCATCTCAAGGAAAGCCTCGTAATTTCACTCCTCAGCATCCAACAGCGGTGTGCGTGTGTGACCGCGCAGACACGGCACCGGTGTATCAAATGCAGGAGTGCGGATATACGCGTTCCCTCTTCTACTCGACATGCTATCTGCTGCGGCCACCGAAGCAGCACGCTTCCAGTTACTCCGCTTCCGTAGCACTCATGCGATGTCTTGTTTTAGTCGTTACCCGGTACGGCGGTCGGGACCCGCGCGGAAGTCCGCCCTTCTACTAAAAAGTCCATTGGCTTCCCGGAAAGACCACCGCCAAGTAGCATACGGCCCCATAGCGTTGTGTCCCCACAGTCCGCCTATCAGGGGAGTAACTTCGATTGGGGCCTCAGGTGACTGGGAGCGGTCTGTGGAAAAGGGAGCGGACCAATTGTATTGTCGCATCGAAGTACTCGTAGCAACCAGCATAATTCGCCGTAGAAACGGCAGCGGCCAGTCCAACTATAACCGACTAAATACCTGCCGACTTATAACTGCAGCCGCCACCCGGGGCTGTGTGGACGCGCTGCTGTTCCTACGTCGAAACAGCCGCTACACGTAACAGGGCAGGCGGCGACGTGCTAAGAGGAATCCTGGCTGGTTTCTTGGGCAGGATCGAGGGGTGACACAGTGCGAAAGAGTATCGGTGGCCAGGCCAGAAGAAAGTAGCAGGGCACCTTTGGTGCGCTGCGAGGGAAGGGATGCAAAGCTGGTAAACTGCGATTGTAACAGCTAACAGCTGTGCTGAGCACCTAGGAGAACAGTAGTGGGTTCCTTCTTCTACTCTGTCCGGCAGTCACCCCGTGTCTGGACCGCCGAGCCTTCAGGCGATGGAGGACTGAGCCAGAGATTGGCGCTTGAGTGCTCTCGAGGAGCCCAGAAGCTAGGCGTGTGGATTTCCCCTAACCTGAAGAACCGTCAGGAAAAGGAGCCTATCTGGATAAGGAGATGAGGGTGGCTGTTCGATTTCAGTGGTAGCATCACTGCTGTGCTACGCCATGCCAGAGTGTAGGGCCAACGACCCTCGGGTAGGGTTCAGTGCTACGCCGTCGAGAACGGTTCTGGCTTGACGAGACGTTTTCGTGGCTAGCAGTTGGGGGCGGGTACTCCCCTGTGCCCCTGTCGTGTCCACACGGACTAGGGGCACATTCGAACTGTGTTGGCTTGGAAATGGGTGATGAGTGCTGTTGAGGGTGTCCCATGACTGCTAGAATTTCCCTGTCGAAAAAAACCAATTTAGGGAACGGGGGAGTTGCCGGTGTGGCGCTTTGTCGTATACGAACCCGCGCTGAGCGTAAGTGCTCGTCGTGGACTGGCGATGTCTTCCGAGGGCCCGGGACCACTGCCGGGGCGACGCCCACCACCGTCGATAGCAGACCCATCGTGTCCCCCTTCCCTGGGAGATTTTGAAGACGTAATCCTGATGGGCCCTATGCGCCATCGAACATCAGCGCCTGTCTTCTTGATTTTCAGCTTAAGTGGCGCCTGATTGTTGTTGGAGAACAACTGCAGCCTCCGTGTCTGGCCGACTCCAGCTGAGAGACCAGCTGCACTGCTGCTGGGCGGCTGTCAGAGGACAGCCCCTAGTCGGTTGTTTGGACAGAGAAGCTGTGCCGTGTGCCTAATATTGCAGGTGTAAATCCAGCCTGACATGAAGGCGGCTTATGCAGCCTCCTTCTAGAGACCTGCGAGGTCTTGCTTCGGTCGACCTTCCCCCGTTTTGGCTTCTTTTCTCTTAATGACGCCACAGTTCAAACCGTCTTCCTAGGGGCTCCTCTCTTCGCTCCTTCCAGGCCTGTGGCCATCTGGCAACGGAGCTGACTCGAGTCTTCGTTGTATTCTATCCGGCACTGCCCTTGAATACATTAGAAGCCTGCAAGACACTTTCTCTTTTGTTACTTAGCGTGGGTCACCGTTTCGGGAGAAGCCCTCTGGTGTACTTGGTGACCGCGTCTTCCTTGCTCCTGCTGCCCCATTTTCTCCGCTCACTGTCATGGCTGCAGTTTGTACGGGGAACAGACCCCGGACGGGCACTACACCCTGCTGTGCCGATCCAGAGCACACTCCAGGGTCAACCGCCTACTGTTGCGGCTGCTGCCGCT
>NW_027153619.1:0-6650 GCF_002600585.1 Cystoisospora suis
GCGGCGCAGAGTCGCAGCGAGGGTGTTACAGGCGGAGTGTCCCCCGTTCCAGAGGGCGGCGAGGCCGAGAGGTAGCAGTAGTACAGTAATGAGCAGTCAATTTTCTGATATAGTCTACTAGTTGCGTCGCGCGACTTCTATCCTTACTGGTATAGGCGGAACTGTCAGGGGGAGACTGGGTACCCAGCATTGAGCGGAGCCACCGATTATCGGGAGAGAGAGCGGAACCCCGATCGTCCGAGTTAAACTTTTTGTGTAACGGTTGTTACTTTTATAGTGTGAGTAGTGTCCCGGGGTCACCGTCAGTGAAGCAGTAGTCGTCGTTGCGCATGTAGGCATCGGCGAACCGTATCGAGGCGCCAGTGGTGTCCTAGCGGCTGGAGCAGCACCAGTGGTACCATTACCTGGGCAGTCCGCGACGAGGGAGTGTTCCCAGTGCATGAGAAGCAGGACGCTAGCTGTTCATTACTCTCTTTCTCTGAAATTCCAGTAGGCCATGTTGAGTTCGCTTGTCCCCGCAGTATTTTCCCGGTGGTCCTGCCGCTACCTTCGATATCCCGCCATACTTGAAAATGGCGGAGCCCTTTTCGATCCAAGCAACCATGAGGGGAATGGAGAACGGCGGCCTACGAGGGCCCGAACGGGTAGCTGACCCATCCGGCGGTCCAGGAGGGGGATCGAGTCTGTGCGTGTGTACATGGGCACGGCCCCAGACCCCGAAATGCGCCAGCCCGGCCCGGTAGGCGTACCAGCACACAGAGACGGATCGATAATGGCGTCAGCGGCACACTTCACCGCATTCGGAATCAGGCGATACCTCACGACGAGGTTGAACAGGGCTGAGGCAATCGCCTCAAAGACAAGTGGACTGAGGACTTCGAGAGCGCGCGCTGGGGGGAGGTCCGGATCCGGGGCTGTCTTGCAGCATTTGTGGCTCGACCTGCGGCTGCAGGCAACTTCGCTTGCACGCACCACATCAACAGCATTCGGACCCACTCAGGTCACGATCGTCCGCGCCTCGACACATTTCCGCAGTCCTTCCAGGCCGGGGATAGTCGCCTAGTACAGCCGGACGGGCACCCCGCCGCCGCGTTCTTCAATCAGTTAACACCCCTGACGTAGGAGAGCGGAAGGCGTGTACTGCAGAGGCACCTACGGCATCCTTGCGGGGCTCGCGTTTCCTAAGGCCATGCATTCGAAGGAAATGCGACCCCTGCCTAAATACTTCGTCACTATGTTGTATAGCTGACCGTCGAGCCTGATACGAGGGAGGCTATTCCGCCGTTTGTTTGAAGTATCTCCCAATAGATCTTTAGCAACGATCCAAATCACAAACTGTAGCCAGTACACCACTAAAAGATAACACAAAACGGAATTGAGTGCCATTGCGTAGGAGGGGCCGGAAAAGCTGCTGCCGGGGTACGCACAGCGGAAGGAAGCGTTTGAGTCGCCGATCAGTCATCCGGCAGTTACGTGGTTGCCGGCGTGGTGGGCAACTCAGCGACAGGGGACAACCATGTACGGAGATAAGAGCAAAGCGGCCGCGAACTCCGAAGAAAAAGGCTTACATGTGCGCCGAAGTAGGCAGCCAGGGAGACCGCAGCAGCTCTAACAAGCGGCTCCTGAAGCCACACTCCAGCTCATCAAGAGCAAGCTCGGCTGTCCGGGAGCTGTAGTCAAATGTCATCTTGAAAATCGGAGACAGTCAGGAGAACCTGACTACGCTTTCACAGGAGCCCCAATCAGAGGGCTGCAGGTGTCAGAGGTGGCAGCACTACGTGGCGGCGGATGCACGCAGGTGCAGCAGCTGCCCAACGCGCCTGCAGCAAGGGTACCCGTTTTCCGTGTCTGTAGATGACGGGCGTCGTGCGGGACCCATGCCCGTTTCCTTCAGTCCCAGGGACGCAGAAGAGCACTTATCCGTCCATCAAGACTCCCGCCGTGCCTGCGTTGCAGCGAGTCGTGTCCCTTCACGAGGCTGTCAGCACCTTCAAACGAAAGGAAACGAGGGCCCCTCGTTCTCGACAAAGTCTCCCAGGAGAACTGCTCTTTCTAGTAAACGAGTTTCTAAAATCTCCTATGTGTGAACATTCAGCCACACAGTGACTCGATAGGCCGGTGTAGGGCTGGCTGTCTACGAAACGGTGTGGCTCAGGCATCGGTCGGTACACAGCGCTGTCCCTTACCCATTGCCCTCCCCGGTATACTGCGCTGCCCGTTATCCATCGCCCCCCCGCGTATACTGGGCGGTGCGCAGTTAACCATCGCCTTTCCCGGTATACTGCGCTGTCCCGTATCCGTCGCCCCTCCCAGTATACTGCGCTGTCCCTTATCCATCGCCCCTTCCCGCCTGCTGCTCTGTCCGTTAGCCGTCCCGGGGTATTTATGCTTGCGGCTCATCTATCCCCCCGTATACTGCGGTGTGGCCTGGCATACTGCGCTGTAGCCCCTTATACTGTAGGGGTGGCCCGGTATACTGCGCTGTGGCGGACCCGCCACCCCAGTCATAAAAAATCCTTAGTGACTACCCCTGTCGAGCAGGTGTAGCATCTTCCTGAGTGTGTGGGCTGAGGTACCAAGCATCCCGATCATTGCAACACAGCCCCGTACCCGGAATACTACTTTGCCGTGGCGTGTAATAAAGTCAAGTATAATCGAGCCCGAGCTGAGTATTAGCCGAGGAGGCACCTCCAGCGTCGACGACTAAGACAGAAGAACAACGAACAAAGCAGCCCCGACCTAGTTATGGTCAACTAAGTTCAAGAATTTCATTAAATCCCAAAGCGCTGACTCGCATACACCGCGGCGAACCACCGTTGCCCATAGCCCCGCGAAACTGCCAGCCGATGACGTTTCGAGCCGCCGGCACGTAGCGTCCCCGCCCACATGTGAACACGGTGTGCTAGCTGGTGCCAGTTCCTCTTTTGTGCCGGCGGTGCTTTGGCTCGTTTTCGGCAAATCGCCATTACGGAGCGCGAGTTCTTTTTTCAAGAGAATCTTGCTACACTTTTGCGGGAGCCCTCGTGATTCCCGGTCATGTGCAACTGCGAAGCGTTACGGGACCCGCTAGCTGCGGGTTTTTCGGTGTAACGTATGTGAAGCGGAGTTGCTGCCGCGTGTTTTGACCTTCTTTTACGACTTCTACGTTCTCGTTGCTTTTTCCCTAGCTCTCAAAATGAAGCATCTCGTCCGGCTGGCTGTTGCACTGTCTCTCTGCAGCTTCGCAGTCCAAATCGTCTTCGTTCGGGGAGACACCTACGACCGCAGCGGTTCATTTTCTTTCGACCAAGACCTTCTCGAGACCACCCAGCACGACACATATAATGTCCACTTGGAAGTTGGCGACACACTGACAATCTTGTGCAAGAACGGCTCGAAATTCAGGCCGAGTAAATTCCCTGAAATGGTGTGCCTGTCGGACAGGGCGAACTGCAAAGATGATGCAGCAGTTAACCTCAAACAACTGTTTCCTTCGAAAAAGAATGCCGTCACCGGCGGAGACGGATGGGAAAAGCCCGTAGTACTCACAGTCCCGGATGAAATGAGAGTGCCTACAAGGCTAAGCTTCGCGTGTTTGTCTCCGAAGAATCACGCCATTCAATTCGAGGTCGACATTCCACGGGGTATCAAAAACTTGAAGACTTGGGCTGGTACTGATCCAGAAGCGTTCAGCGCAGCAGTTCTGTCAACGCGAGCGTCTCTCCTTCTACCGGTGTCCCTTGGTCTCGCCGTCTACTTTGGATCCCACTGAAGCACTACCTTTGTGCCTCCGTACGTCATACCTAAGTACAAACTGACAACGAGCGTTCGTGCGTGTGCCTGTGTGGGCGAGCGGCCAAAGTGAGGGAAGCCAGGGCTAAACAGGAGGGCTCAACAGTACAGTGGGATTGTTCTTCATTTCTGTGCTCACCAACTCGTCAAGACGGCGCCGTGACACGGTTCTCCCGGGCGGCCGTGCTCACAATGTGGGCTTCCGCGATGACTGGGTGACCTGGTATTTTGTCTTCATCAGTAACTGTGGTCTGGTGCCGTGTGGCTGTTACCTCGGGCCGCACTCCGCCATTCTTCTTCGAGTCCAGGTAAGCCCGCAGGCAGGGAACTTAAGACATCGTGCACTGTCCTAAAAGGGCTTACACAGTAATGACCAGCTGGAATGGTTGTACGCGGTGAGCAGTGGCATGCGTGTGTATCTCCAACTCCCAAATTATCTCTCCGGGAAATGACAGTCCGCGCGTCGTGGCGGCGGCTGTACATGTCGAACTCTTTTGAGATTGCTTAGGCCGGAAAGGGCCGCACTCTTCTTTCCTTCACGAGAACCATATGTGGCAGGTGAACGTCTTACAATTGAAGGGGAATCTTCAGTCTTATATACCGTCGAAAGACCCGGCTGTCTCGTGCGACAGTTGGAGGAGGAAACGGCGCTCTCCCCTCAGATGTGAGCTGCCGCTGCGTTAGGCGTGCTGAGATTCGTACTGGGGCGCCCAGCAGCACAATAGACCTCGTGCTCTCAGTGCTGATACAAGCTCTAAAACGTGCGCAGTGACAATGGCGTGTATGAATGAGACAGACTTCGCAGTAGCAGGGTCCCTAGTTGCATCCTGCCTCCCACCACGCTGATCTTCAGACAGCAACTGAACCAAGCGAACATACAAGGGTGGCTCATCGGTCTCTGTAACGTCTTCCCGAAGAGCTGGTGAATGTAATAAAGCTTGGAAGGCATTCTTCTTCAATGAGATGCGTAGTTCAGGTCTCTTGAACCTTTTTCGCAAGTCTCCAGCAACATTTGATTCCAGAAGTGCCGCAATATGTCACATTCAACCCAGCTGTACCGCCACCTCGCAGTACGCTGAAGCTTTCGGACCCCCCGGGTGATGTAGTGCAGGGTAAGGCTTAGAAGCATCCCTAAGACGAGATTGTGCGCGTGGAGTCAGTGGCGTCCCCGGACCAATGAAGAAACACTTCGTTCTTTTGTGAAAAAGAATACGTAACTAGGGCGGCAGTCTTTTTTTGCATCACTCCCTGCTCGGCATCGACAAGACTCGAGAAACACCGACAGGGTGAAGTCAGAATGCTTCTACACTGACGTGCGCAGGACCTCGCGGTAGTTCCTGTGTTTTTCTGACGACAGGGAGCGCATAAACCGCAGTTCACACTCATGGAGGCAGCGGTGACGGGGCTTCAGTTGCAGACAGCTCACAACGCGTTGCTGTGCGTTAAACAAGACGCGAGGGATGGCAACATCGGACTGTCATGTCGACATGACGAGCAGACTGCCTGCCCCGCGGCAGCAACGGAAGTTAGAACGTCGCACAGAAGGTCCAACTGCTGTTGTCGAAACCAGCTTCACCAAAGTAACGTTCCGTTGATAGTGATGCGCAAGCTTGGTGTCCCCAGACTAGCGACGATGCGGTGTCCCAAGTAACAGTAACAGAAGAGCGATGTCCTCAAGGTAACGAGAACAGAAAAGTGGTGACCCCTGAAGATAGCGACACCAGAGGAGTGGGTTCTTGAGAAAGCAACAGTGAAGTGCCCTGAGAAGAGCAGTAACAAAAACAGCCGAGGACCCAAGTTGATGGTGACAGAGGGCGACGATGGCAGAAGAGCCCTTGCATCACAGTAACGTCAACGGAGAGATGTTAACAACAGGGTGGTAACCCGCGGACGAACTCGACTGAATATTCAACATCAGCACGAACCCCCGACTTGTAGATGACACGGCGTTCCCGGGAAAAGGTAACAGAGGGGTCCTTTGATACGTGGAGTAGGCAGCCCAGTACGCGGAGCGGGCATGAGAACAGAGCGCAGAAAGCCCACACTGCTAAAACGCAGTGGCCCCAGAGAAACTTGTAGAACAGAACAGCTAAGAGCCACAACTACTCTTCCCTTCCCTGTCTAGAGTCCGCGGCTGCAAGGTGTGCCGCATCGTCGGTGTAGAGCTGCTGCCCTGCGCGTATTTTCACAGACGCACGCGAGGACGTCTGAGACACGACACAGGTGGCAGTCAGACTCATCTACCTCTCAACTGCTGCTGACGAGGTATGTGTTTCCGCAACCCAACACAGCGGCGGCGTACGAACTGCTGCGAGACACAGCCTCTCCGCGAGCGGCCTTAAGAGCCACGCGAGTTACGCAACTTCTTTTGCTGCCAAAAACCGTGAGAGGTCGGCAATGTAGCTCCACCGACGCCGGGATGACTCTCCACCTCCACATAACCCGCGAGGACTCTCGGGCGCCACCTGTAGTCAACAGTCGCGCCACATACCGCGACGGTTCTCCGACAATACCAAGAATCTTAGCATGAGGTACCAGAATCCCACACTGGATCCGCTACGGCTATACCAACGATCCGGCTGTCAACGGGGACCACGCCTGCCTTCGAGGTCCCGTATTCGTGTATATCTCTTCGGACTCATTGGAGTGATGGTCACGATGCGTTAGCACGTTCCCGCCGCGCAGGTTCTCGAGCTCTGTACACAGCCCAGAAATCACGACTCTTCTTGGGCGGTTCAGAGTCGAGACAAGATTCGCTCTTCCGTGCTCAGCAGGTTGGAGATGCGGCCGAGAATGAAAGACCCGAGTGCCGCGCCAGAATCACAGTAGCCTCCTCTAAAGCGCCAAGAATCTTATCATGAGGTACCAGAATCCCACAC
>NW_027153619.1:6778-11764 GCF_002600585.1 Cystoisospora suis
GTCACGATGCGTTAGCACGTTCCAAACGAAACGCTCTAGTCCGCATTCACCCTCCGTCGCTTTCACGGCATCGTACGTCTAGTCCCTCACCGGTTGCAAGCTCTTGAGGACGCAAGACGTCCTTCCACGCCGGCTCGTGTCCGCTACTGCTGTGCGCTACCTGACCACTCGTCGAATCTCTGTATGTCCTTCGGTGCCATTCCGCCTGCTCAGTCACCGGCATATGAATATTCTCCGTCCTGCCTCTCTGCTCCTCGCTTCCGTCCTCCCCTCACCGGCCTGCCCGGTGCCTTCAAATCGAGCTCTATTCAGCAGCAAGATGCTTAATACAGCACCTGTTTAGGTTTGTCTTGCCTCAGAGAAACAAAGCAATATGCTTAAGTTCATAGCATGTCGGTCCGGCAAACCTTTCTTCATGACATTCCTTGCCTTGTCCGGAAACACGACTGGCTTCGGTCCCTTCAGCTTCCCCGCTGCTTTCTCCGCTTTCTCACGGGGTCTTCGGGAAGCCAACCCTCTATTTTGTCCTTAGCTTCTCGGACAGTACACCTCCTTGGGTGGCAAGCTCTGCCTGGAGCACTGGTCCCCGGATCTTGTGAAGACTCTCGCACGACAGTGTCGTTTTCAGACGGGCAGGGAAGAGCAGATGTAGTGACAGGATGGAAGAACGCGTCGAGAGAGGGATGGGACAGCCGCTGGATATGCCAACGCTCCTGCCTGCGCGTATCAAGAGGGTCAAAAAGACGGCAACTATGACGGGCCACACCTGTTCACAACTAGTACCTCCAGCTTGGCCAGGACCAGCCTCACCACGTGAAGCTGTCACTGAACGGTCCCTCTCGCTGCATCTCCCGGAAACGTGGTAGTTGGACCCTGAGCGAAGTGGAACCACAGTATGAGGAGTATATACACGCAGCCATCTACAGACATTTTTACCAGCCCACGATTCCACATGCGCGAATTTCAACAATGGCGAGGAACCCACACTCCAGAAAAAGATGCCAATTCTGTCTCTATGCCACTGACTGTGCTACGTGCGAAACTCACCGTTGTAACGCCGTGCGGCAAGAAGGTAATCTGCCTCCAAACTGACAGCATATAGAGCAGTTACAGAAGCATGCCTACTTCCTCTCGTCGAGAAACTATTCGAGATACCCACGCCTGAAGCAGCCGACAAGGGTGCTAGGACCGTCATTTTCCGTATTAAATGCCGCGCTTTTGTCGAATGACACACTCTAGTACAAACTGATAAGCGGTTTTACTCCAAAGAAGGCAGCGCAGGCGATTTATTACCGCGTTATCAAAGTCGCGGACAGCAGCCACCGGTGGCCTCTTCGTTGGCTCACTTCATCTGCAGGAAGATGCTAAAGGCAAGTGAAAGCGAGTCCTGCAGCCTGCCACCTCCCTCGCTCATAGAGAACCTATTGACAACACAGAAGTGTTCCAGCAGTCTTGAAAAAAGTGTGCAGGTTTCCGGGGTCGGGGCCGCGACCGACTGGACGGAGAGAGCCAGGAGGTGTGGCAAATGGAGCACTTGGATGCATGTGGAGCAGGCGACCTGGGAGAGGACACAAAACCCGAAAACAGCAGGGACTACGGATTTGTGTTTCTTGTTGCCGGAAGCTGTGGCCGGGCGTGAAGCAACCCTTACTTGCTCACAGGCACTAACATGACGCGGTACACAGGGCAGGCACCCGGCCGAACAGCTGTCTCAAAGTGCTTGTAACCTGTCGGACCGAGGGCGGCTCTCGAGCACGGATAAACAGAAGTCGCAGGAGCATAGTGTCAAGCAACAATAACGGACCGCTCTTGCAGCCGTGACCGGCAAGCACGCTGCCCTCAGTCCACCTGTTCATCGAAACGGAAGTCACCAAACGCACATACATGTAAGAGGTGCCCGCAGGAAGAATTCGTGGCTCCTTCAATGGTAGCGTCGTCTCTTCTTTTGAGTGGGTATACGCACCCCATGTCCTGATCTACAGCGCCTACAGGTTAGAACACAAACGGCCTCCTGAAGGCACGCCTCTGCCTAAACAGCAATCTGCTCCAGTACGGCTAAGCTAACTGGAGCAGCAGCCGCTCCACACAATCTATTAATGACGGGAGAAAAGGGAAGGGAACCTGAGGCAGGCAAGAAACTCTGTGCCCTGACTGCCTGCCTGACCGCGGTCGCTTGTGGCCCGCAGTCCTCACACCCCACTATTCTACCCATCGACGGATTAAAGTGTCCGAGTGCAGCTCAAAGAGCGAGGTAGGAGGTTTCTCGGGCTCCCGGGAAACGTGAGGCTGTAGTATAAGACGCCCCCACAGATCCCGACATGCCTGACGCAATCTGTGAAGTGAAGAAGCAAGCACGCTTCTGAACGGGTGCCAAGGTGAGAATGTTGTGTAACACAAATGCATTCAGGTGGAACTGATGACGAGTCAGACACACCGCTTTCACAGCTCAGCTCAAAAACGACACTGATTTGCTTCTCCGAAGGAAGAGCAGACTTTCTGTATTGTTGGCTCCGAAACCACACCGTACTTTTGGAGAGGTGAGAATCACAGCCCTGGTTTCGGGGTCTACTCTTGGAACGACACACACAGCAGCACTCTGCAGCGGGTCTCCCGGGACTTCAGTGTCGGTCCTCCCTTTCTTCTTTGCGGCGTCGCGTCCCTTGAATGGACAGTGTTTCGCTTGATAGGGCTGCTGCTCTACCCCGCAGAAATCGCATCGCCGCATGTTCCTGAGAGCGGCTTCCGCACTTGATTTGAAACACGCCGAGAATTCTGCGGTGTTGAGTGGGCCCGAAAACGCTTCACGAACCGCACGAGCCAGAGAACACGCTTCGCGGGTATATTTTCTTAGCTGCAATTTCGCGAAGTCGCCTTTGGCAGGCGTAACACCCCGGCACGAGGCACCAGACAAGCTGGGAGACGACTTGGGTGTCAGTTCTGGGACCGCCAGACACTCGCAAGCAGAAACGGGGTAACAAAGGAGGAGAGGACACGGTCCCAGGCTCGGGGCCGCAGAGGCTAGAAGCTCCGACTGCTCACTGAAAAGTCGTGAGAACTCTGAACGACCGAGAATATCTTCACCACGCACCGGCGCCTGCGACGCCAATGAATTCACGCGAGCCGCCATTCTGTAAGAGGTGCACCCACACATCAAGGGAGTACTTCTCCATGCGGAAGCTAGTCTCTTTCACCAAGAGAAGCACGGCAGCGGATCACTAGAGCCAGGTGGTTTCACACACTTGACCCGTCTGGTACATCGCAACAGATCGGCAGGCTTAACTTGATGCCGGAGTTGCGGTTCTCCGGCCCGCGCGCGCGTTTCATATCTCAGAAAATGCTCGACTACAGAAAGAAGTAACTGTTAGTGTTCTCCGGCAAGTGTTGGGGAGCATGTTCATTCTTTCCGGTTGACGGCTGCAGAAGTCGAACTGCATGCGTCACAGCAAGACGGCGCCTGCCAGCATTTCCTCCCGCGGTGCTCGCTGTGCTGTCAGTATCATTAGGACGTGCCGGAGCGATGAAGAAGCTTCGAAACAACGAAACATTTGAAGGGCTGTATAGCTGCACACCACAGCCGCTACGCAGTTCATTCGTCGGATAACTGAACATTCACACCAGGACACTGGCAGATTATCCGGGCGCTGTCTCACGCCCCGAGCGACGTATCGATAATTGCCCGTAACGGGGGTAAGTAACGTAGCGGTCGCACAACGGGACGTGGGCCCAACGGTAGCCTCCAAAAGGACATGACCCTCAGCAGCAGGGCATGCGGGGGCTACGCATTTCCCGGGCGTGGTGCACTGGTATCACGGCGGCGACCTTCACAGATTCGTCACTCGGCTTCTTCCGGGCCGTTACAATGAGGCACATACACCCCCCCTCGCGCTGGGCCGTTGTGCGGGGACGGGGCCGGTCAGTTCGGTGTCCGCGAGACCAAAACCAGGGAGAGAGTCAGCTTGCGTACGCATCCAGCCTCTAAAAGGAGTTCGTCCCCACACTTAGAGGGATGAAAGTGGTACGCTTGGCGACCAAGAGTCAAAACGATGGAAAAAAGATTGACTAACGTAGGCTTCCTACTGTGATCAACAGCGGCTGAGCCTTAAATACTGCATTTTTCAGAGACTTTGCTGTCGACGATGCCGACTCTGGCGGAGCACTGGCGCCCCGTACGCCGGGGATGCGCCTTCTGGATACGCCAAGGCGGTATGCTTTCCACGCCACTGTTGGCCTAGCCGCTCTGGTTGAAGCGACCATGCTAGCAAGCTCGTGCTCGACTCGCGAGAGGGAACATAGTGCTGAATCGTGCATTTGTCTTTCCAGAAAGCATTACCACAGCAACCTGCAAGCCCCCCACGAGACTGCAAGCCTGGGAAGCACCTCAACATTGCAGGCTCACTGAACATAAATATGTACATTCCAAAAGCCTGAAACTGATGTGCGAGAGAGGAACAGAAGTTCCTCTCAGAGAAATGTGTTTGTGAGCTAGAGCTCACTGCACCGCGGTTAGTACTCCCTCGGGAGCCGGGTGCTTGGACAGCCCGGATGGGGCGGGAGCAGACTACGTAGTAGACTACTTAGTAGCAGTAGTCCGTGGTGCTGCGCGTAGTCCGCTTCACCGGGGAGGCGGAAAGAAAGAGACGCGACTCTCCCGATGCGTCGCGTTAGATGAGCGACTGAGTAGCAGGAGCAGAGAGGACAGGGGAGTTATTCAGATAGTAGAAAGAGAGGAGTGCTGTTCTGCTGCGTAGTTCTCCAGAAGGGTCTCCGTAGTGGCACGCAACCAAGCGGCAGGAGAGTTTAGTGGGAGAGAGGATCGCGGCTGTTTCCGATCGTGTCGGGCGTGGCGGAGCCCGCACCTGTCCGTTTTTCCAATTTCTACACGCGACCTTGTCGTGACTGTGTGGCTCTACCAGTGAGGTGACATGATTGAACTGTTGGGTGCAAACTTGTGGTTATGTTGAAACTGTTCCGCTACATCGCACAACA
>NW_027153620.1:0-442 GCF_002600585.1 Cystoisospora suis
TGTCAGGATTTTACAATCCTGCCCTGATCGTCATCAAATAATGCCTTATTTTTAGGAATGACGATCGCTGTGAGAACGCACCGATGCCAGAACGACCAGATCATAGCAAGATAGGCAATCCAAGGGGCAATCCACGACCGCCTTGGACCGCAATAGGAAGCGAGGAAGACGGACCAAGTCATCGAAGCCAAAACGGAACGATCTAAAGACCCCAGAACGTCTGGCAAAGCAAGGCGACCCATAGATCACGTCGGGACCGCACGATCCAAGAACGCATGTAAAGGAACTAGCGTCCAGGAGGCCGCATAGGCAACCTGGCCGCCTCCAGACGGAATCAGCAAACGTTACTACAAAGACCTGGAAGCGATAGAACGGCAATTACCCGCAGACTGGACCTCGGGACCTGAAAACCGGAATACGTAACGTCCACCACGCGGCGGCG
>NW_027153621.1:0-153 GCF_002600585.1 Cystoisospora suis
GAGAATGGTCGGCCTACGGGGAATGCGACGCCACGTGTGGAGGAGGGATGAGAAGAAGCAGTCGGCCTGTTCTCGCCTTTCCATCCGCAGATCCAGAGGGCAACTTCTTGATAGGAGATACATCCTGTACAGATACAGACAGATTTCAGTCGT
>NW_027153621.1:699-6565 GCF_002600585.1 Cystoisospora suis
TTCTTCTCCTCATTCTTCTTTTTTTGTGTGTGCCTTTCGCTGTGGTATAGCTGTGGATTGTCAGGTGACAGGGTGGGGCGCCTGGTCCAGCTGCTCGGTGACGTGCGGTACGGGAGAACAGGAGCGCCTGAGGTCAGTTGTCCGTCATCCATCCAACGGAGGAAAGGAATGCCCTCCCTTGAAGGAAACACACACCTGCGCAACTTATCCCTGTCGTAAGTCTTCACAAAGAGATAGGAGAGAAAGAAGGAGAGAGAGAGAAGGAGAACAAGGAGTCTAGGAAAGGAAAGAGAAGGATCTTGGGTAATAGTGCTGTTGACGATAGATCAGCACACCTTGATATGATTCTTTACTGATAGAGACTGTACATTTCTATCTAGACATACACGAGATCATATATATCTCTATATGCAGAGGCTTGTATGTGGATAGAGGGATGGATGGATGATAGGTAGTCACTCTCTCACTATGCGTCTATGAATACTGTGTGTGTATGACTATGTATCAATATGTATGTATGACTATGTATGTTTATGTATGTATGTTCTTATTCTTCTCTTTTTCTTTTCTATTCTTCCTCTCTTTTGATTCTTTTCTTTCCTCATTGTCTCCCCTCTATTTACCTATCTTTCATTCTTTTTCCTCCTTCTGTTCTTTTCTTTCTTCTTTTCAGCCATCGATTGTGTGCTATCTGATTGGTCGGATTGGACGGCATGCTCGGCTGCATGCGGCGAAGGGAGTCACACACGAACTCGTCGTATTCTCACAGCTGCATCGGTGGATCCTCCTGGAGCTACATGCGGCCCTTTGACCGAAGAAGTGAAGTGTTTTTCTCCTCGAGGCGCATGCAAACAAGACTGTGAAATGTCTGAATGGAGTTCATGGTCGTCGTGCTCGCAGTCGTGTGGGATAGGCGGAAAGCGGCTCAGCACGAGAAGAATCCTTAAAGCTGGAGGTCTAGGAGGTGGCAAGAGCTGCGCGGGAGAGCTTCTTGTGCGTGAAGAACCCTGTAATGAAGACCTTCCCTGCGTCTCCAATTGCGAAATCGGCGAATGGACGGAATGGACAGGCTGCTCGGTGTCATGCAGTGAGAGACGAACAAGAATAGAAGAGAGGAAACTCGAGAATGAAGCCTCTTCGTTGTTGAGAGGTTTCCAGAAAGAGAATGAAGAAGAAGAAGGACAAGGAGACAGTCAAGATGAAACGAAGATCAAGAAGAGGAAAGAGAAAGAGCAACAGCGGCAACTTGAGTTTGACCTCCTTCTCAAACAGCTATCAGGAGGGGGAAAGCGCATGAGAACCCGAGCTATTCTAAAGCCTTCAAAGAATGGAGGAAAGGCATGCCCTCCTACAGAAGAGATCGACGAGACATGCAATGAAGATATTCCCTGTCCTATCGATTGCTCTTATGCACCTTGGTCTGAATGGTCTGCTTGTAGTGTGAGTTGCGGGGTAGGCAAAAGAACACGAAAGCGAGAGATCACTCGAGAAGCAAGATTCGGAGGAAAGCCATGTAATGATCTCGATGATACAATCGATTGCATGGCGGATGTCCTATGCGTCGACGATTGCGAAGTTAGTGAATGGGGAGAATGGACTGCATGCTCCGTCACATGCGGGGGAGGTGTCAGAAAACGAAGGAGACAGGTATGTCAGGGGATCAAGCTATCCAAGTCTGGATTGAATGATAGATAAAGAGAATGCTTGATAGATAGATTGAAGATAGATTACAGATAGGGAGATATGTAGACAGAAAAAGAAGATAAGAATGATCATGTAGATCTAGAGAACAGCCTCTTCTGTAGAATGGACATACATCGATATAGAGAAAGGACGTAGAAAACGTATATAAATATACATGTTGAATTATGTCTTCAGGTGTATGTGAGTATGTAGCTGTCTTTCTATATATGTATGTCTACATAGGTCATTGGGTGTGCCAGCACATGTATCTATATATATATATATATATGTATATGCTGCGGTGTGTATGAATATGTATCTGTGTACACATCTAGGTCTATAGATGCTAATGGCTGTATGTGTTGTGTATGCATACCTATGTAAGAAGATAGAGGTGTAGCGGTCGAGAAGAGATAGCTCAACAAAGGCGGAAGTTAAGCCTATTCTAGGTAGAGTCTTCTTCATCTCCTTTCTACATGTTAAGAGAAATCCTGATACTCCCCACCTGAAATCTTCGGGCAGAGCTCGACCCGTTCATATTGGTAAAGCCTACACATTACTCAAATGCGTGCACGCATACATCTATGTATGCACATGTATATATATCTGTTTACCCTCCAGTATAGATTCTCCCATTATCTCTATTCATCGCTCTCTAGAATTGAGAACGTTCTCTACATCTTTCATACACCTGACCGTCTCCCTCTCATTCTTTCTCTCCCTCTGTCTCTTTTTTCTCCCCCTTTATCTCCTCTCGCCTTGTCTTTCTTTCTCTAGGTTGAGAAACCTCCCTCGAATGGAGGTCGCCCTTGCCCACCGTTAGATGAGTATGATGCATGCGGAACAACGAGCTGCCATGGGACCGACTGTGAAGTTTCTGAATGGTCGGCTTGGTCTGCATGCACGAAAGCGTGTGGAGGGGGAGTTCATGTGCGAACACGTCATATTCTTGTCGAGAAGAGAGGCCATGGAAAAGACTGTCCTTCTCTGCTAATGGATCGCGAAGGGTGTAATCTCTTTCGATGTCCCGGAGCCGTGTGCGAAGATAACCCCGATGTCCCCACCATGACGGGTGGAGTGGATTGCCGTGTTTTGTACGCCATGGGCTGTGATCGATCCCTTAAGGATCTAGCCGCAGATAATGATCGAGACTTTCCATCGCATATCCCTCCAGAGACAAGAGTTAAAGATGCCTGTCCCTTAACCTGTGGCACATGTATGGAGTGTGCGCCAGGATGTGAACTGAGAGATCTGGGGAACCGGCATTGCGATGAGGCATGCAATAATCCTCAGTGTCAGATGGATCTAGGCGATTGCGGAGGAGATTGCGAGCTTCCTTCTCTTTCCTATCTCTCGGAAGAGAAGGCAATCGTCGTTGAACCTCCTGCTTCTTCTCTCACGAAAGGCCAGTCAGCCATTCTCACGTGTAAAGATCAGGGGTCTAGATTTCAGGGTTTATCTGCACTCAGACAGATAGGAGTCGTATGCCGTGATCGTGATGGAATGCAACTTATACCAGAAGGCATGGTTTTTCCTTCTTCTTCTGGGGGGAAGAGAGATGGAGGGAGAGGCAAGTCGATACGATCGAGAGGCGAACAATCGACGATGATGATCGATAAGGCCGCATTACAATCGATACCTCCATGTGTCCCAGATCACTGTCCATGGATCTATATAGAGGGCTTCACTTCTTCTTCAGAAGAGGAAGGGGATGGAGAGAAGACCAAAAAGAAGAGTGGAGGAGGGGGAGAAGAAGAACGCATGAAAGGAAAGATGAAGAAGAAAGACAAGTCGAAAGAAGTGCATGTGGAATCGATCAATGGATTCTATTATAGAGGAGATGCTTATAGAGGCTATCCTCGATATGTCCAAGACAAGTTTGCAGGCACCAAATTTTTTCTGTGGATGCATGCGAACGCACAGCTTCAGTCTTCTAGCCGAGCAGGGGGAGGAGAAGAGAATCTCTTTGTATGGAGAATAACGCAAATGGATCCTTTGGAAGGGGGGGGACACAACCAAGAGAAAAATAAAGGAGAGAAAAAGACAGCTCTCTCTGCTGTAGGAATGGGAAAGACATGTCATACACCTCAACTAGGAAGTGATGGATCTTTCGAGTGTATAGACACCTGGATATCAGGGACGGGGGGTGGCGAAGAAGAAGAGGAAGGGAGATACGGAGCAATGCAGCAGCAAGATAATTCCGTCATGGCCCTGAGTGAAAGAAAATCCTTTTCTCGAGACCAAATCTCGTAAGCAACCAAATGAGACAGAGAGATAAACAGATTGAGAGACAGACTGAATTTCTGTCTTCTCTCTTTCTTTCTTTCTTTCTCTCTCACTCTTTCTTGCCTTCATTCTTTCTTTCTCCTTTCTCTACTCGAGGTGAAACAGATGTATTTTGCTTGGCTTTCATTGTCGCTTGAAGAGAAGCTGCTGAGAGAAAAGAACTGTAATGACATACATCAGCGTTTTCAAGGAACATGCCTTAGACTCTTCTTTCTACACAAGTGCTTGCAGATAGATAGATAGACAGATTATAGATAGATAAAGATTTATGCGCATCAGTGAGCTTCCAGCTTGTATGTGTTTCATTGGGTAAGTCCATCCGCCTTTCCTTCCATACACTTACATCTTCGTACCATGTGTTTCCGTATCTATGAATATTCTTACATACGTATATGTATGACTAGGTATGTCTGACTATGTATGAATATTCATCTGTTGTCTATGTATGAATATGTATACGTCTATGTATTTTGAGGATGTATGTCTAGATATGCTACATTGCTTGCAAGAAATAGCGTCCCGTTCTTTCTCTTAGGAGCACATCTTGCTTTGTTCTCCCTACTCTGGTTTATCATCATCTTCATTCTTCACTTTGTTAGAAATCGATTCTCTCCAACATCGACGTCTCTCCAACCCGCCATCTCCCTTACTCATTTTGGTCTTCTACGTTCCTCTATCTCTCTCTCTTTCTATTCCCATACATAAATCCATACATCCCTCTCTATTCTTCTTCTTTTCCCTTCTTCCTGTTAACTCTTGCTTCTCTCTCTCTCTTTCATCTCTCTATCCTATTCCTGTTGTCTCCTCTTCTTCTTCTTCATCTGGTCCCTATCTCTGTCTCTCTCCTTCTATCTCCCAGCATCCGATGCCTTTCTTCCGAGGAAGAGAAGGAAGATTTCGAAGAGTCTTTGAAGTCTTTAGCTTCTCTATCTCCCTCCTCTTTCTCCAATGAAGAAAACGCCTCTTCTTCTTCTTCCTCTTCTCCTCCCCCGTCAGGACCTCCCGTAACGGTGGTAGCAGGTACCCCTATGATATGCGAAGATCAACCAGAAGTCGAGCGTGTATCCCAGAAGACATGCAAAGAATTAAAGAAGCTCTTAAAGTGCGACTTCGTTCTAGAAGATGCAGGGGTCGACGAGCTTCCCGATTTTCTCCCTTCAGATGCGACACTTGCTTTAGCCTGTCCAGAGACATGCGGCTTATGTAAGGAGTGCTCGCCAAGATGTCCCCTATGGTTTCTCGGCAATCGACACTGTGACCCCGCATGCAACAACGAGGCGTGTGAATATGATAGGGGAGATTGCGATAATGAAGAAGAAGAAGAGGAAGAAGAGGATATGAGAGGAGGAGAGATCACGGAAAGAGACGAGGAAGAGGCAGATGAGGAAGGACATTTCTTAATAGGGAGTGGGATAGGGGGAAGAGGAAGAGAGAGAGAAAGTGAAGATAGTCGGGAATCCACAGATGGAAAGCAGAAGAAGAAGCCGACATCTTCATCTTCTCAGAATAATAAAGCTCGAGGAGATAAGAAAAACAACTCCTTACAGAAGGAAAGCTCAGTAGTAGAAGGACAACGAGAAGAAGCAGGAGATGCAACTGCATGCGAAGATGACCCAGCTGTAAGAGAGATGGGCTTCACATGCAAACTCCTTCTATCTGTAGCTGAAGACGGCAAAGGGGGATGCGAAGCAAAACTGACAGACCTAGACCCAAATAAAGAGCTTCCTCCAGGAATCCCTCGCATCACAAGAGTCAAAGACGCCTGTCCTAAGACATGTAAAGCATGCAATGGTGAGACTATAAGATAGATGAAGCGCAGCAACCACACGGAAAGAAGAAGAAGAAGGAGAAGAAGAGGAGGAGAAAGAAGAACCAAAAGAAGAAGAAGAGGAGAAAC
>NW_027153621.1:6605-7286 GCF_002600585.1 Cystoisospora suis
TGTCTGGAGGAGAAGAAGAAAGGGGGAATAGATAGACTGATTGGTCTATCAGAGCGAGAGTCGAGAGAAGGGAAGGAAGGAAGAGAAAAATAAGAATAGGTTTACATTCTTCTTCTCCTTCTCGTTACAGACAAGAGACATATGCATAGACACCGGAGGATCTACAGTGTATATACACCACGTAGATCGATTCTTATACCTATGCTGTATGCCCATGTGCATATGAGATTTAGCACATCGGGTAATTCATCCATCTGTGTATCTATCGTGGTATTTGCATATAGAGGGCGTCTAGCTACACAGGGAGAGGGTAGGAGATACGCCGCGGTAGAGGCTGGGCCGTGTACTGCCGTCCAGCTGGACTGGGGGCCTAGTATCATATGCATGCGCTAGCATTAGAAACATAGAGATAGATATATACACATATCCACACACATATATATAGATATACCTCATGTATGTAGAACCGTGTTTATCTCCACGAGTGCATGCATTTCCTCGAAGTTCATATGGGAGAGCATGGAACTAACGAAGGCCCTTTCTTCAAACTTAGGCAGGCTTTTTATCTACACGCAAGAGTATCTACATGTATAGGAGATATACTGCAAACATTCACGAATGCCTGGAAAATCATACAGCGCGTATATACATGGGTAGATATCACTCTTTCTTTCTTTCTCA
>NW_027153621.1:7579-7976 GCF_002600585.1 Cystoisospora suis
TCACCCTTGTCTTCTTCGTCTTGTTCTCTACAGATCCGGATCGACTAAAACGACCCGAAGGAAGAGGGATAGGAGACAAAGGAAGATCCTCATCTTCCTCCTTGTCTTCATCCTCTTCAGATCCATCAACTGCATGCGAAGATGACCCGGCAGTAAAGGAGATGGGCTATACATGCAAACTTCTTGTAAGAGCGGCAGAAGATCATGAAGGATGTAATACACGTCTATTAGATCTTAAGCCTGATCAAACTCTCCCGCCTGGAATTCCGAAAGAAACAAGAGTTAAAGACGCATGCCCCAATACATGTAAAGCATGCAACGGTAAGATACGTCATACTAAGAAGAATCATGATGAGATACTATCTCCTTCTCCTTCTCTCTCTGTATGTACCTATCT
>NW_027153621.1:8195-8554 GCF_002600585.1 Cystoisospora suis
ATCTATCTATCTATCCATCTAATGCATATGCACGGAGATCCCTTAGTCTTGTAGGGAGTGAGCGTAGCCTGTAGAGGAAGGTGGAACGAAGAAGAAGAAGAGGTGATCTTCTGTTCGCCGTTTCTCTTTGGCTTGTATCACCCATGCAAAGTGCTTGCCTGATAGAGAGCGGGGCGTAGAAAAATGGATTAATGCATGCACATACCGAGGCTGTCGGATCGGCAACGCCTGAGTTCCCCGGAGATAACGCGAGCCCTGCCAGTCACACACATCCATCGATCTCTCTGAGGAGGTATACACGAGAAAAGAAAAGATATCGACGTACAGCGGAGAAGAGAAAGAAGAACGACGGAGATTAG
>NW_027153621.1:8601-40245 GCF_002600585.1 Cystoisospora suis
CTTCTTCTTCATCTTCGTTTGCTTCATTCCGTCGCTTTGATACCGTGAAAGAAGAACTCTTCTCTTTCTTGTGTCTCTTCTTTTTCTGCCCTAGATCCAGATCGCTTAGTTAGGCCTACAGACCCAACGACTGCATGCGACGATCACGTGGACCTTGTGGAAAAGATAGGTAGAGGATACACGTGTCAGTTCCTTCTATCTATCGCGGGCAGTGAGCGCTTAGGAGGCTGCGAAGCTCGGCTAGCAGATTTACAAAGGAAAAGAAGAAGCGAAGGGCAAGAAGACGAAAAAGGGACAAACCCTCTGCCTGATGGAATTCCTCCGACCTCTCGTGTTAAAGATACATGCCCTCAAACATGTGCTGCCTGTAACGGTAAGAAGCAAGACTCTTGTTCATCTCCCACCTATACATACATGTAGATGTATACGCATACATATAGACATAGAAGGGGATATCTTTATGTATATGTGTGTATCTGTACATCTCGGTATATATTCATCCATAGTCGCATACATGATCGGACATAGTATTGACACAGCTGTCTTCTTCGCACAGAGAGAGCTAGGCCAGGTGTATGCATGCAGTGATACAGATGTAAAGATACATGGAGATCAGCTGTATCTATCTAGAGCTAGTATCTAATAGTGTAGATATGTAGAAAGGTATGATGCTCTACATGTCGACGGCGTGAGTTCAGGAGTTAGCTGATCTAACAAGAAGTAGACTTAGTCACATAACACGCGCCTTTGTGTAGATCTTCTCGCCAAGTAGCTATAGACGCAGACGCCGGATATTCTTAAAGATGAAAGTTGCCGAGCGTACAGATACTTATCTATCTATATATACTTGTATATATGTATATATATATACACATACATCTGTATCTATGTGTACACCGGTGCATGCATCTATAGAGAGAGAGCAATGTTTGAGGTTCCTCGTATTACGTATAGAGAAGGTAGATAAGTGATATACATGCAATGAGCCATTGCTCCTTCTTTCATATGCAAATGAGAAGCGTCTATCGCCACGAACCCGTTCACATTCAAGCAAGTATCTTATCTATCTACCTACCTATCTATTTTGAATCTTTCTTTGTACCTTTCATTATTCTTTCCATCTCTCTTTAGGTTTGTATCTGTCTATCTACCTACGAACACATCATACATGTGTCTACAAAGAAAGCTACATATATATGCTATATATATATATAGGTATACTGTCTGATAGACGGGGGTGAATATACTGCTAGCGAGACCGTCTGAATGAATCCTGTTTCTTTATTCTCTCTGTTCTTTCCGTTCTTTCTTTTGAACTTTTCTTCTTTTTAGACCCTTCTCTTCTAATTCCTGCTCTCTCGAAAGAAGAGAAGAAGAAAGACCTCCCATGTCTTGGAGACTGCTGCGACGTCCCCATGCTCGAACAGGAGACGGGTAAGGAGATATGAGAAACACGAAGAAGAGAAGAGACGAAACGAAAAGAAGAGAGAAGAGAAAGAAAGGAGAATAAGCTAAGAAGAGATCAAGTTGAAAAGACCAAGAGACAGGAAGGAAATAAGACATCCTATTTGACTCCTTCTTAGCATGCAATACACACTCAGTCTTTATACATCTATCCATACATATACATATATATGTATGCGTCCATAGACGTATACATAGGTGAACTTATGTATCTCTCTCTGCATACATGTACATACACTTGGCTATGGACTTGAGTGTGTAGAGAGAGTGAGACACAGCGAGGCCTTGTAGGAAGTATGGAGGCAAAAAGAGAAGATGAGACAGGCGTCTATAAGCGAGGTCGTAGATACATGCATCCGTTTAAGATATCTGGAGGTAAAAGAGTGAAGCATGCAAGACTCCTTTCTTTCAAAGAGGATGGACGAATGGATGCTTTCGATAGTAGGTTGGAGGTTCGTGCTGCAGAGACTTTACTTGAAAGCATGTTTTGCCTAGCTGGGGTGTATATACACTGGAGATGACGAAGAGATAACACGAAGCTCTCTCTATTCTTGAGTGACTTGCAACGTACACAGCTTCTTTTCTCCTCTCTCATGAAACATCTTTCTTTCTTTTCATTCTTCTTCTCTTTCTTACTTCAACATTCCTTGCCTTTCTCCTCACGAGAAAACAATGCATATCGATCTTTATGTGTATGATCATGTCGAGAGAAGAGAAGGCGAGTGCCATCCCCCAGGTGTCTATACGCCCCGTGTGGGACTACGAACTCTTCTTGGATGAAGCATCTCTCTTTGTTCTCCGAGATATTTCTCTGTTTTTCTTTCTTTCTTTCTCTCTCTCCTACCTGTCTTTGTGCCTTTCTCCTTTCATGTCTCCCCTTGTTCTACCCCTTTTTCTCTTTGTCTGTTTATTTTGATCCTGTGTCTTTCGTAGGTTACACATGTAAACAGATCATGGAGTTTGTAGGAGGAGATTGCTCAGTGTATCTGAAAGATCTTTCGAGCTCTCCTTTACCACCCCAGGTTCCTCCCTCGACAACTCTTGAAGATGCTTGTCCCTTTACATGTGGGGCCTGCGCAGCGCAGGAATGCGTCGACAATCCTTTAGTTGAATCTCTAGGCTATACATGCAAGATGATTCTAGATGCCTCAGAAGGAAGAGGGGGATGTGAGGCGACTCTTCAGTCTCTTACCCCTAATCCTTTGCCTAAAGACATTCCGCCTTATACACGGGTGAAGGATGCATGCATGAAATCCTGCGATGCCTGTCCAACGTTGAGAGATACCGATCCAGAAGACGAGTGCCACGATGATATACGTCTTCCTCAGTTGGGCTTTAGCTGCGATATTCTCTTAGCATATGCTACGCGAGGATGTTCAACGCCTCTCTATGAACTCTTTCCTCCTGGCACAACTCTCTTCGATAGATCTACTCTAACTCCTCCTCCTTCGCCTACTACTACGACGCATAGTCATGTTTCGGGAGCTCCTTCTGCATCTTCCGAGATTCTTCCTGTTGCCTCACTACAGCCGTCTTCAGGTGTAGTTAGTCCAGCAGCAGCAGCAGGAGGAGGAGGTCTGCCTCTAGACCCTAACGAGCCATTAAGTACGTATTGTCGTTTATCATGTAATCAGTGTACACAGAAGAAGAAGAGAAGAAGTGGAGGGCTATCAAGTCATTCTAGAGGGGGAAGTCATCCCCATTCTCATGCCTCATCTCCATCTTCTTCGGGATGTCGTAACAATCCTCTAGTTGAAGCCCACGGGTTCTCTTGTTCTCTCCTCGTTAAAGCAAGTTCCTTAGGGTGTAATGCTCGCCTTCAAGATCTCTCAGATTCCCCTCTTCCTCCGGGGATCCCACCCCAGACACGTGTACGTGATGCTTGTCTCCTCGAGTGCGGAGGGTGTATCGAAATACCGACGTGTTATGACGGATTTCAGAATGGAGACGAAGAAGGCATCGATTGCGGGGGCTCCTGTCGACCTTGTCATGCATGCTCTCCTACTCTCTTCAAACAACTTGGAGAGGCCTACGAAATTATCGGAGGGAAGGGCATTCAACATGGCGCTATAAGAGAGCTGCGATGTGCAAAGAGTAAAGGATATGAAAAGGTCGGAGGAGGCAAAGAACCCGAGACTCTTGTTTGCCAGGATGGACTCTTTCCTAAACCGACCTTGAAGTGTGACGTAAAGAAAGTAGAAGTGCAATATGCCTCCATGATCATCGAACATGCCGGGGTAAGAAAGGGCTTCAAGAAAAGGAGATGGAGAGAATGAACGAAAGGGATGAAGAGAGTGAAGGAAAGAAGATACCACAACGAAAGGGAGATTCGGAAACATACACACAGGTCTCTCCTCTGTATACCTTTCAAGCGATCTACTGCTTTTTCTCTCTATATATGTACATATATATATACATGTATGTATGTGTAGACAGATCTCTGACGTATGAAGAATGTCTCGATCAATAGACGTAGGCGCAGAGGTGAAGAGAGAGATGCTTCCTGCTAATTCGTACCGCCGGGGAGTCTCGATGCTTATAAGGAAGGACATCACTAAACTCCATGACCTCACAACGATATCTACACATGCATACACACAAATACATACGTACATACACATATACATACACATACATATATATACATATATATACATGTGTATATATAAGGAGAGATGCTTGTATTGGATATAGTGTATCGATGGACTTGGGTTTGTGTTTCTATGCATGCACGTATGTCGAGATGTACGTGTTCACCTAATGACGTCTCTTGTACATGCAGATCTCTTTGCAAGGTGATAGACATGCGGTACAGACAGAATTCTCATAAGTGGGTATGAACCACGTATTTAGATTCCTTTCCTTTCTCTCTCGCTTTGTCTCGCTTTCTCTGTCTCTCTTGGGAGATTTCGTCAAGTCATTCCAGGCATATCTATCTCCATCTCTATCTACATATCTCTCTGTACCTATAGTTGCTTGCATATGCATCTGGCAAAAAGAAGTCTGGGTCACTTCTCCTGCATCGCTCCATACATACAGAGAGATACACATAGATACCCACATACGCGTACTCAAACGTATATATATATCTATATATGGGTGGTTTCTATGTGTACCTCTCTCTCTCTCTATATATATATATGTATGTATATATATACGGTTGTGTACGCGTATGTGGCATGTTTCTATTAGCATACTCTCCTTCCCCTCCTTGTGTGTGTGTCTCTATGTCTGTCTTTTTCTCTCTAGGTATGTATATCTACATCTCTATCTTTATCTCTTCTCTTTTTCTATCTCTGTTTGTAACCTGTTTGTTTCTCTTCTTTTGCTTTGTCGTTCCTTCTGGCCTGTAGGATATAGGTCCGGAATCGGTCTCAGCTTTGTATTTTTCTTTACTGCATGCACTTCATCTCCGTAATTCACATGAACTTCGCCTGTTAGCTATAGGCACCGAGAGAAGAGCTCAGCCGATAGGAGGGGGGACAGGCGGAGCAGGAGAAGAGGGAGAAGGCGAATGCAAAGACGATCCTCGAGTAGAACAGATGGGCTACTCCTGCTCCCTTTTGTCTTCTTTCTGCGACGCGGAGCTTCACGTTCTGGCACAGAGCCAAGGAAAGACTCTACCTGCATGGCTACCAAAAGGAGCGAAAGTAAAAGATGCATGCGGTGCTACATGCGGCGTATGCGGTAGGTTAAAAAGGAGAAGAGAAAAAAGTAAAGAAAGAAAGAAAGAAACACGGCTATCAGTAGACTGATAAGCAGACTAAAGATAGATACACAGATAGAGAGATTGAAGATAGATAGACAGATAGATGGATTAGATTAGGGATAGGTGGACAGGGTTGTATGTGGGACTGGTTTGGCTTAGGAAGTAGCGGGGTGGTGTGTAGTGGCAGGGGGGCCTGACCTAGGAAGGTGTGAGAATGACTAACTCCTGCTGAGACAAGAGAATGCCTCTTTCTTTCTTTCTTATAGAAATTTGAAAGAGGCAGATGTTGACAAGAAGAAGAAGCGAAGGAGAAGACAGCCGTCAAAGAGGAACTGGGTCTATGGAGAAACAGATGGCTATCGCCTATTCTCGAGTAGATACACTAGGACGGAAGATGAATATCTTCAGTGTAAAGAACGAGCGAATCTTTTCTTTTGTCTTAAAATGATAAGACAGATATCTCTCTTGTTCTTCTTATTCTTCTCTTTCCTCTTCTTCTTCATTCACCTCCTTGTGTCTTCTTTGTGTGCCCCCATGGACGGCTGATTCATGTGAAGTAGGACTAGGGGTGTTGCTAGCGTTCTTCTGCATATCCACAGCTAAGGCAAAGAGAGGATAAAGCCCCGCGAAGACACACACGCCTCTTCTCCCTATCTATTATGTTTCTATGTATCGGCAAAGAAAGAAAGAAAGATAGATGTGGGGTTCTAGGAAGCCCGAGGGAGTTGTAGTTCCTTCGGTAAGATCGAGTTGAAGCTATCAGCATATCTCTCTCTACATATGGAGACACACGTACATGCCTCCACGTCTCTCTCCGTATCTGTGTGGATAAGTATGTCTATATGTAGTATATGTAGGTGTATGTTTGTCTGTACATTTATATATGAAGGGAGTAAGTATGAACGTGTATCCAAACAGCATCCATCCTTCCGCTTAGATTCTTCTTCTGTCTCTCTCTTTCTTTTATCTCCTTTCTTTCTCTCTCTCTTTCTGTTTCACTCTTTCTTTGTTCCACAGACAACCGCCGTCTTCGCCGTCTTTCCTCTTCATCTTCTTTACTTTCTTCTTCATCTTCTTTACTTTCTTCCTCTCCGCGTCACCTCGCCGCATCCTCATCTATCCCTGCTGCTTCATCCCTGTCTCCTTCTTCTTCTTCTGTCTTTCCCTCTTCTTCTCTTCAATCGCTAGCAGCGCGGCCTCTTGTGATCGACTACGCCGTCTTATGGATGAATCCTAATCTCCCCTTTAGCTCGGTCTTTACAGATGAGACACCTTCTTTCTTTCTCAATACTCTCTACAAGCAATTCCTTGATAGGGGGGACGTCGTTATCAACCCTATCGACGGGACCTTACAGCAAGCAGCTCTCGCGTTAAAGAAACGACCTTTCCTGGTCTCTTTCGATTCGCCTAGATCTCTTAGGCTTCCTTTAACTATATGGAGCCACGGGTTTGGGGCGTTCTCACCTCCTGAAGTAGCTAGGCAACTTTTCTCTTTATCTGGAGTTCCTCTGCCTACAACGCAGCCTTTAGATCTTCCTTCCTCTCTTCTTCGTCTTATAGAAGGATATCATCGTCACGAAGAAGAAGAAGAAAGATACTCTCATGCTGACGGAAGTTCACGTCTTCCCCTTCATCCTTCTCATGGTGATCGAGGGGATCTTGAAGACTCGACGGGTCGCAATGGTCATCCTCAGGGGGGTGGATATACACCTGAAGTGGATGGGCCGCATGCATCCGTTCGATATTCTCTAGCCAGCGAAAAGAAGACATTAATACCTTTAACGCCTGGAATGGAGAAATGGATCGGAGTCTGCAGTGAAGAAAACTTCTTCTCACAAACCCATTCTCCCTATGACTACAAGAGACAGGCGTCTCCTCCTACGAGTCAAAGCTGCTGTAGCATGCACGCCGAGCTCCAGGTAACACCATGAAGAAAACACATGAGAAAGAAGATCTAGAAGAAAGAAAAAGAAAGAAAGAAAGAAAGAACACATACAACAGGATGAAGAAAGACCGAGTTTCGTGATACCAGCAATGTATGAATGACCTACGAGGCATGGTCCTTCATTCATTCTCGTGCGTCAAGTTCACTAGAGTTCTGGACGGAAATATCTTCTTCTCCTCTCGCAACACTCCTAGCCTCTCCCTCTGTATGTATATGTATTTATATGCATACATACATGTATGGATTCACAAATATACACATATCCTAGCTACAGTTCTATAGGCAGACAGATATCTCTATGTCTGTAGCTAGCAGCACACACAGGGGAGTCCTAGGCATCTAGCTAGCTAGCTAGATGTAGGTACAATCCTTTGATGTATCGTAATGCTTCTACACCCTCACGCTTGTCTATCTATTACTTTCATTCAGATGCCCGTCCACCTGTGCATAATGTAGTATCTCTCTTCTCTACGTCTTCTCGTCCCTTTCATCCCCCCATTCAACTGTTGATTCAGATCTCTTCTTTCTTTCTTTCTCTTCATCTTTTTGCTTTTCTTTTTCTTTCTTCCTCCTTCAGGCTCTCTTGGAAGGTCGGTGCGGACAGCTCCTGTATAACCAGAAATTGTCAGAAGAGACTGTGAGGATTTTCTGTGAGAGAAGCATCGAAGACGAAGATGGAGAAGAACGTCGATGCTACGCCTCCTTTCGGTTACTCTTAGATCGCTATAGGAATCATCATGGGCCATCATGTGACTTGCGACCCTATGCTGAGACAGTAGTCGAGACTTGGTGTAGCCGCGATCTCTCAAGCGCTTTCTCTGCATCTCCTCTTGAAGAGAATGAAAGAGAAGGTCCTTTATCAGCCACAGGTCTCGGAGGAGGAGGAGAAGAGTCAACACAGGGAAAGAGAGGTTTCTACGACGAAGGAGGAATGAAGAGAAGAGGGGATGACAAGATCCTCACTGCTAATAGAGGTGGTAATAGTGGGGGGGGAGCAGAAGAAGTGGAAGAAGAAAGAAAGATGAAGAAGATAGATCAAAGAACAAGTGCCATAAGTTCTTCTCTTAGCGGAGGAGACACAAACTTACCGTATTGTTTTGCAGAGATTGAAAAGACTTTACAGCAGCTCGAATCCCATATATTAGCCACACGGACATCTGAAGAATTAGATGGGCTCTGCGCCCCTGAGAGTTGCTTTAGAAAGAATGTACGATATCTCGATGCCATCACACAACTTCAGACAGCTTGGAGACTAATGTTTCTCTCTCCTGCCTCTTCTTCTTCTTCGTCGCCAGCTGCTCGAGCCGTTCAAGAAAAGCGAAAAGAGATGAAAGGAGACGCGCGAAGGAGGGGAAGAGACGCAGTAGCAGAAGAGAAAGAAGAAAGAGAGAGAGAAGAAGAGGAGGCTAGAGAAGGAGAAGAACAAGACCAACTATTCGATGGCACCGAATATCAAAAACGACGTCTACAAAGACCTCTGACGAAGAGCGATAGACGTGAGAAGGGGAGAGAAGATACAGAAGATGAGAGAGAACAGGGGGAGGAGAGAGATAGAGAAGAAGAAGAAGAAGAGAGAAAGATGAAGAAGACAGGAGATGAGGAAGAAGAAGGAGATATGAATGAGGAAGAAAGGCAAGAAGAGAAAGAAGAAAGAGAAGAAGAAGAAGACGAAGATGATCAAAATAAGAGGGGAGAAGATTCCGATACGGATGAGACACCAGCTATTAATACACCTGAGGTGAAAAATAAGACGTCCGATAGTATGGATTCTTTATCTACTTCTTCATCCTCTCCTTCTTCCATGACGGCTCGCCTACTCCGCAGTACACCTGTGGATCTCTCTTCTTCTTCTTCTTATCCTCGTCGATTGTCGGGGGGATCGAGTGGTGTGTCTCTATTGAAGCCAGAGAAAGAAGATGAAGTATTAAGGGAGGAGGAAGAACCCAAGAAAAGAAGACATCTTTTCTTCTCTTCATCTTCATCTAACGACGAAATCCTCACTCAACTTGGCATGCAGACATATCGTGTGGAAGAAGTTAAGAAAGGCTTGAAGAGACGCCTCCAGCAAACCGTCACGAACATCGCAGACATCCTTGGTATCCCTGTCGATCCTCTTTCTCAATCTCCTTCTTTCTTTTCGACCTCTCCATCCTCTTCTTTTTCTTCTCCCTCTTCATCTTTCTCAGAAGAAGACTATCTCAACGCACGACGTCTGCTCGAAGAAGAGGAAGAAGATCGGTCTCTTCTTCTTTCTCAGGCAACAGGGACTTCATCTAAGCCTTCTTCTCTCTTTCCACATCGTCACTACTCTTCTTCTTCTGCCTTTTTCCCGTCGTCTTCATCTCCATCCTCTCTCTTTTCTTCATCTATCTTTTCTTCTCCTTCGCCGCCTCGGCGCCGATTGAAAGGTTTCTCAGGAGGAAAGAAGATCGCTGTAGGCCATTTCGACGGGCCGATCGGAGAGACTTTAGAGGAGATGATAAATCTGATCTGTACGAAAGTTGACGAAGACTATTGCCAGCAGACTCTTGTCTTATTAGCTGAAGATAGTCCTATCAAGAACCCCACCCTAGTCGTTCAGCCGTGCTCGAGTCGATGCTTTGTCCCTATTACGGGAATGCTAGGAGGTCTCCTCGAGACGTATGGAGAAAGATATAAAGATCCTTTTCACGAGACTCTAGGAAAGATCATGAGAGCTTACGGAAGGTTCTATTGCACGCAAAATGATAAGGGACAAGTCTGTGGAGATGTCCTCTTCAATCGACTCAAGAGCATCGATGTTGATGTCTATACACCCCAAGGAATCGATTTCAACCTTACCCAGTGTAAATGCCCTCAGTCTTTTGTACAGGTATGAAGCAATCGACAGAGGGAGGCAGATCCATATACAGACCAATGCATACACCTATCTCTTCTTATCATCTACACACAGCGATACAGAGGTAAAGAGAGAGAAGGAGAGAGACTGATAGAAGCACCCGTAGAGAGATATACAACTATAGAGTTGGAGATCTCTGTCGCTCATACCTGAAGGTGCTTTGGTTTTTCTTTCATTTCTTAGCTTCTCTTGCTATACAGACAGAGATGAAAATTCGTCGAGCATTCATCAACTCCACGGACTCACTTCAGTTCTATCTCATATATACATACATATAGACGTATATATATATATATATATATGTGTATCTATATGTAGGGGTGTATGTATGTGTGTGTGTATGTAGACATGCTCTCGACCCACTTGAAGGTGTGGAGGGTTGAAGGAGACTATTCTATTACACATGCCTAGCATACAAAGAGATAGATACACAAGCAACCAGATTATACGTAGATAGACAGACAGGCTAATGATAGATCTACAGATAGATGAAAGACAGATTAGAGACAGTTTGGATAGGATAGATGTGTATGAAAAGTGTGATGTATGTGCCAGTGGTGGTCATAAGGCTAGGAACACAAGGCGCTACCTATGCTTGTCTAAAGAGGAGAGAATCTACACATTCTCGGGCAGACTAGGTCCTTCCTAGTACGTGGAGAGTTCTATCTCCAGCTGTCTCTCTATCTCTCTTTATCTATCTGTCTGTCTGTATATCTACTCAAGTGCAGCCTTGGCCTTTTACATGTTGATTTCTCCTCTGCTTCTGTGAAGAGCATCCGTCGATTGTGTAGACATCGATGGTGAAGGGCCTTCATCGGTTGGTTTACTCCTTAGCGAGGCTTCCTCTTCTTTTTCTCTTTTAACATCTTTCTCTTCCTTGGTGTGTATGTTCCCGTCTTCTCTCCTTCTAGTCTCTTTTCTCTCTTTCTCTTTCATCTCTGTATTCATCTCTTTACCACTCCCGTCTCTTACCTCTCTTCTTCTTGTCCTCCCCTCGCTACCCCCTCTCGTCTCTCTTCTCTCTCTTCTCTCTTCTTTCTTCTCTCACTTTCTCTCTGTCTGTCATCGTTTTCTTCTTTCTTTTTCTCTTCTTCCCTTGTAGGACGGCCAGTGTGATCGGACCTGCTTCACAGAAGAGTGCGGGTGGGATGGCCAAGACTGTCTCGTGCGTCGTATGTTCCCCGAGGTGTATGAAGCCCTCATCTCCATGGTAGACACCTCGTGTCTACTTTATAATGAAGACTTCAACTGCTCCTCGAAGTGTAAAAAGCAATACGAACATCTCCTATCCGCCCATGAGAATAGCTGCTGTCTTAGCGCAGGCTTGGATGTTTTATCTTCTATTCTTTCCGTCGAAATGAAACACCCCCTCATCGACAAGAAAGATAAGATATGGAGACCCTCTCGATCTATAGCCTATCTCGAACAGATGTGCGGAATGTCCTTTGATAGGACCTGCAGTCTTGGTAGGCCTAGACAGCTAATTGTCTTAAGAACCTCGATTCTTCAGCAGGAAGAGCCACAGCAAGACGATCAGAGAGGGAGGAGGACAGGAGAGGGCCTCCAAACAGATGAGGAAGAAGAAAGAAGGAAAAGAAGAAAAGGAGAAGTCGACGAGGATAGAGATGGAGAAGGAGGAATGTTGAAGGTGCAAGCACTTCTGAAAGATGAAGAAAAGATGAAGGAAATCCACGGCATTATACAAAAGTCGATAGCTCAACGTCTACGACTAGTGGATCGAGATATCACCCGCATCAATACACGCCTGGCGCCCTTTAATGGACTAGAGATCGAGACCTTCATAGACTCGGGAATCTACGCTGACCGGTCTCTTCTTCTACTCAAAAATCAGGTTAACCATCGAGGGAGAACTAAGGAAAGCGACGTCTCGAAGTTAGAGACTAAATATAGATTAAGAGAGATATCTTTCTCTTGAAGTGTTTCCATGTTTCTTCTTAGCCGTCATAGTGGAGCATGCAGTGTATATACACCAGATATCATCTTGATCTGTTTTGGATTATTTTACTCAAGCTTCCTTCTATCCATCATATGAACCTCCAGACTCGCGACGTCTCTCTGGATCTCTTCACGTCTCTCGCTCTCTCTATAGATAGTCATCCTGACGACTTTGTATATCTCTACGTCTCTCTCCTCTATCGATAGTTCTCTTTATATCTCTCCCAGATTTCTGTCTCCATCTCTTTGTATCTTCATATATGTGTGTATCTTTATATCAAAGAGTGAGCACATTCCGCATCTATATCTATGTACGTGTATATACACCCGAGTATGATTCTTGTCATCGTGTTAACTTTTCTTGTTCCTTCGTCGTCTTCTTCTTCTTTCTTTCGGTTTCTTTTTCCTCTGTAGGAAAATCTCCGTCAGCTCGATGAGACAATCCTTCGTCGTCTAAGAGCTGTCGATCTTGGTGCTTATCAGAAGAGAGGTCGTCAAGAGAAGGAAGAAGAAGAAGACGAAAGACAACACTATCATATACCCCCCATGATAGGAGGTGTACATACATCACACCTAATTTCCACACGAAGTGCGATGACACCTGCAGTCTCGAAGTCGATCGCTCCGCCTCTCCCCTTCTCTGGATCTTTAGGCATGGATGAGATTCCTCTTGATCTACCCAAGGAAGCTTGCTCTGTCTCCGATTTACATCGACTACTTCATCCGAGCTATTCTCTTCTTCTTGGCTCTTCTTCTTCTTCTGGATTCCCGTCTCTCCCTTCTTCTTCTATCGTCCCAGCGGGGAGTCGTCCCGGTGTGAGCTCTTCCTATCGAAATCTTCTCGAGAAGAAAAATGCCCAGGATGGCTCGAAGAAACAAGAGACAGATAACTACCTCGGTACTGCAAACGCAAGAAGAAGAAGAAGACTTCTACAGAAAGAAGAAGATGGAGAAGGAGGCAAGAGAGAGGAAGAAGAAGAAGGAGATGAGGCTGGAGATAAGAGAGATAACGATGGGGAAAAAAATCCGAAGAAGAAGGGGGGAAGAACTTCTTCCCTATTCTTTCATCCATTATCTCTCATTCGTCGATTGTTTTCTCCATCTTCTTCATCCTCTCATTCTTCTTCTCTTGTTCATCGTCGTCTACAGCAAGTCGTTTCTTCTCCATGGTCGTCGCCTTCTTCTCTAAAAGCAAGAGGAATCGCAGGCACCGCGACCGGCGCCGGAAGCGTCATAGGCGGGTCAGGGGCAGGAGGTCGAGCTTGGTACAAACATGGAGAAGGAGAGGCAGTGAGATGTTCGTCTTCTTCTTCCTATTCTCGCATAAGCGGACCCGAGATCGATCAAGTGATCTGCGATAACGGCTCCTGGGTCTTTAAGAATCTTCTCTTGTGTAAGAGAGACTGCGGCGATCCTTCTCTTCTCTTTGGCGATAATGAAGATGAAGAAGAGGAACAAAGAGGCCCATATCAACAAGGGGAGGATAGAAGTTCCCCCGATCACAATGAAAGAGGAGAAGAAGAAGAAGACAATCGACTGTTATCTCTTTACTCCGTAGGAGAGGCTTCACCGGCAATCGATTTTAAAGATCCCGCTCCTTCACTTCGAATCTCTCAAGATGAAGATGGCAATATCACAGAGAAGGGTCGTCTTCTATCATCGAAGACCCATGAAAGGAGAGACGATCTCTTCAGCAAATCCGCAAGAAGAGAGGGGGGGAGCATGTCTTCTCTTTCTCTCTACAAATCTCCAAACCAGCAGGCACCCCCTCTTTCATCTTCTCCGGGAGATAACTATCCTAGGAGGAATCCTAAAGGTTACCGAATCGAAGGACAAGGGACACCTCGACAGTCTCGATACCGTCACGGAAGCGAAGTCGAAGTGTCTTGTACAGAAGGTTATTCTCCCCCTTCCGGGTTGTTCTCTTCTTCCTCGGTACAAGGAATTGATCTTTATCATGGGCCTTACGATCCACGAGAAGGTCGGGGAGGAGTGAATGTGTCTCCTACGATCTTGAAATGCCAGGATGGGGTGTGGCGAGGAAGATCTTTGATATGCTATCCTCTATGTGAAGAGTTCCCGTATTCTCGATCCCAAGAATACTTGGTTCAAGGTGAAGGAAATCGGCACGGAGATCAAAGAAATATAGCTTGTCATCGAGGTTTCTATCCTCAGCATCGAAGTTATATCTCAACATGTTTGTATGGGAAGTGGGTGTCTCCTAATGCTTTCGAATGTACTCGAGCTACACCTCCTGATATGAAAGAAGGGGCGACGGGATTCCAGAAGATTCTTCTCCAGATGTTTAGTAGTGAAGGGGTCTTTGGGCTTGTCATCTTCACGGTGCTTGTCACGCTAGCTGGACTCACCGTCTTCATAGCTTGGCGTGTCTACTACCGTAGGAAAGCGAAAGAAAACTTCGTGTCTAGAGAAGAAACCGTACAAGCTCTCAAGATGTCTTCGGTCCCTATTGTCCCTTCCTCGTCTTGTGCGGCGGGGGGGACCCTAGCCATGATGACTATGTTCACAGCTACAGCTAGCGAAGGAAGGCGAGATCCCCCTGCTCGACAACAATCGACATCTCACGAGCACCAAGGAAGAACACTCGAGGGAGACAGAAACCCCAACCCGTTCACCAAAGAGACAGGAAGAGGAGGAGGAGGAGGAAGAGGGCAAGGATCAAAAGAAACAAAAGAAGATGAGGAAGATGTGATGACAAGACAATCGCAAGAAACTAATGGCGGTTTTCCTTCGTTAAGACCGGAGATGACAGGAGCAGGTGGCGCTTTGGGGCGTCATATGTATAGTAGAGGTTCAGGTCAAGGCCAACCACCTTTGCCTATATCATCGAGTGCTTTCTCTTCTGCTCCAGGTTGCCCCCCTTCCTCTTCTTCTTTATCACAGAACAGTCATCTTCTTCCTTTCTATCATGCCTCTTCTTCTACTACGAGCCCCATGACTACTACTACTACTACTATGGACGGGCAGCATCATCACTCTTCTCATGAACATAATGCCAGAACCACTCTCCTCCGACCCACTGCTTCTTCTTCTTCTTCCTCGTCTCTTCTAGATCAGCATCGCCCCTCTCAAGCTCAGTTGTCTTCTTCTCGTTATCTCGTGCCTAACTATAGATCATCGAGACAGAACCTCCAAGCCCAGAGTACCCATCCTTCTTCTTCTACTGCCTCTTACAACCGCCAGCCTCCTCCTATTCCTCCTGTCCTTCCTAGTAGTAGTAGTGAGGAGAGCAGCCATCTGGCTCAATCAGCAGCAGGGCAGGCGGTGGGTTATTCGTCGTCTTCCTCACTATTAGAAGGGGGAGGAGGCGGAGGAGGAGGAGGAGGAGGGCTGTCATCAGCCCCTGTCTCAGCTAGCTACGGCATTATGTCGACGGTCACGGGTTCATCATCCGGTTCCCTAGTGAACAATGGGAGTCTTGTGTATATCAATCCCAATGAGATAAGCCAAGGTCATCCTCTTATCCAGCTTGGGAGAGAGAGTGAAGGAAATCCTCGAGGAAGAGAGGGGAATGAAGAAGAAGAAGACGAAGAAGATTTCCTACCTCGAAGCCGCACTTTCAACGGAAATCCCACAGTAGGGTATCATCCACGAAACGAAGAAGAAGAACAAGAAGAAGAAGAAGAACCCCATCATGCCTTATATCAAGGAGGAGGAGTTAGGAGAGGGACATTTCTATCAAGAGGAGAAGAGTTTCAGGAAGAGAGCAGCGCTTCTTATCTCATCCCTCCTTCTTCGCAGCATCAGCAATCCATGACGTCGACAACTGTATCGACAAGTACAGGGGGAGGAGGAGGAGGAGGAAATTCTCTAGGAGCACCGTCACGTGAGAGAGGAGAAGGCGGAATGAACATAGAAGAAGGCCATGCCTCGTTACTTTATACATCATCCATTAGTGGATGTGATAGTCATCATCTCCCCTATAGCCTCCCTTCAGCTCTCCATAGTGATCGAAGAGGTAGCGGGAATAGTCATAGGGATGAGAATCCTATGATAAATGTAGGTCGCAATCAAAGCACCTCGGTAGAGGGGAACCTATCTAGTCAAGCAAGAGAAGGAGGAGGAGGAGGAGCAGGAGGCATAGCAGGAGGACGGGAAAGAGAAGAATGATATTGTATTGCTCCTCAGTGAAAGAAGAAGAAGAAGATAATAGACGTGCTTCTTCGATCTTCAGCTGGTGACATACATACATAGATCAATACACCTCAACAATGACGACCTCTATCATCGGCAATTCGAGATCTTCTTCTTCTTCCTTTTCTTATTTCCTTGGACGGGAAGGACGGTAGCGGCGATGCGAAGAAGAAGAAGAAGAAGAGATCCGTATCATCTCGTGTTACCTACGACGACCATCGGGACGGTAAAAAGAGATATGAAAGAAAAGCAAGAAGAAGAAGAAGAAAGCGTCAACAAACTCAAAGAGGCGGGGGAGAGAGATGTTGTCTAGACAGGAGAATGAGAAGAAGAGGGTGGATGGAGCATAGAATAGAACAGGGAAGATATGATGTGGATAGAAAGAAAGAAGATAATAAAGAAGAAGAGAAACGACCCCAGTCTGAGAGATCTATGTAGATCAAGAGATAGATACACACAGAAATGGATACGCAGAGAGAGAGACAGAAAGAGAGACGGAGGTAGAGAAGGGAGATGAGAGAAAATGCTTAAGAGATGAAGCTAAGCACAACGAGTCTTTGAAAGGAAAGAAAGAGAAGAGGGACAAGAAGACTAGGTAGGCTGCTCAGCTCTTCGTATAGTCTACGGGAATGGCGCCCCTTCCGATTCAGCGGCACGGGTCTAGACTTTTTCTGTTCAAGACATGCCGTCAGAAAGAGGAAGAAGAGAAGAATCGAGTCATCAGAAAGAACCCCCCGAAGACATGGATGTACAGAGAAAAGAAGAAAAAGAAAAGAAAGAAGACGTCAGATGGCCGTTACAATGGAGGAGGAGAAAAAGAGAAAGGCGTGGAAAAGTAGGAGTAGTAGGAGTAAGAGTAGAAGTAGATGCTGAAGTATGAGAAGAAGCAGTCTTTTCTTGCAGAAGGAAGAGAGATATAGAAAAGAAAAGATAGAGACGCCTTGGACATACAAGGCGTTGTGTTTCTCTTTACTTCGGATTCACACGACAATCCATCTAGAGCATCATATAGCATACGTGTATATACACCTATACATCTATTTATATACATATAGTGGGAGAGAGATGCAGAGATGAGAGTGTATGTACAGTGCAGCAGTAGGTATATACAGGAGGTGGCAAGAGGAGCATTTTTCCTTTCGTTCTCTCACTTATATTGTTCTTCTCTTTACTTTCTTTTTCTCGAACATATCTCCCTCCTTCTGTCCTTCGTATTCTCTTGCGTAGAAGCACCATTTCCTTTATGAGCGCTATCCCCACCAGTCTTTAGCTATCTTTCTACCCACCTCACTTGACAACCACAGAAAGCATCTCTCTTTCTCTCTTTCCTTCTTTTCTTTTCTTCTCTTTTCTTTCTTCTTATTTGCCCTGCCTATATCTAGCCGATGACAAGAGAACTGTCTCAATGAATCCATGAAGGGTCGGTCTTCTTCCTCATATCTGAAAGACCGCGTCCCGATGCCTGCTGCTCAGCTATGATCACGTGAGAAGGCAAAGGAGAGTAGCCTAAGAGAAGATGACTTGAGCTTAGTCGTCTTCTTTCTTTCAATGATCAACTTGGAGAGAATCTTTCATTTCGTCTTCTAGCTTTTCAAGTGTATGTACACTTCTCTCTTTCTTCATATGTTTCTTTTTTGGTGTACTTCCCTTTCTTCTCGACAATGAAAGATAGATGCTCGGTGACTACTCCCTTCCCTACGGTTTCTCTGGCCTCCTCTCTCAGTTGTCTTACTTTGTGGAAGTTTTATGTGAACCCTATAGATGGGAGAGAAATGAGTAGAAGTAAGAAAAGAGAGAGATAGATCTCTTGACTCTCTTGATAGAAAAGAAATCTATCTCACACGCTCACGAGGAAAGATCCCTCAGAAAATACAACATGCTCCCGGAGGGCGTGTCTCCCTCCTCTTTCTTCTCTTTCTTCTTTCTTTCTTCCTTCTTCCCTTTCCCAAGTCTCTTGCCTTGATCAGAAAACAAACAGTCGCTGGGAAGGAAAGAAGACTTGTTTATCATTGGCTAGAAGGCATCCGCCTCCTCCTCTTTCTCCTTGTCTACCTGTCTATCTCTCTTTGATCTATCTAGCTCTTGTCTTTGCACTGGACACCCATGTCTAAGAAACTAGCGATGAACACGCATACCATACTTATTCATTCCGAGATACATACACACATTCGTACATAGCTGCATACACACATGAGTACTTAGATCTTCATACATCCTCCATGTATATATATGTACATATATACCCGCATATAAGGCTATTATATCACGTGGTGAGACTTCCTTTTTCTCGGCTAGCTTGCTGCGGAATTCCGTGTGAAGACTAGCCTCGTATTGAAGGGTCTATGCGTAGACTTTTTGTTCAGAAGAGAGCCTTCTCAGTTGACTCTTCTTCCTCCCACTTCATAACTTTCCCTCTGGCTTGGAGAAGTTCCTTGTCTCTCCCTCTCGTTTCTCTATGACTTTCTAAGTTTAGATAATTTTAGAGAAAGGGAGAGGTTTTCTCTCCTCAAGTGCAATTAATCAGTAGGAACGAACTCTCTCTCTCACACCCGTCTACCATACTTTGTAAGGATAGAGAGAAGGAAAGCTAAAGATTCTCTCACAGAAACCTTCTTCACACATTTCTCAGAGTCTGAATAGTGATCCGCATGGGAGGTGAGGTGGTCCGTTACACACTCCTGAGGTGTACATACACTTGAGAAGTCACGGGGGTAGCAGTGGTGGGATGCCTCTGAATCTTCCCCTGTTCAAGAGAAAAGTCAACTGTCTGTCTTTCTTTTTCCTATCATCTACTGGTGAGTTTTACGGTAGACAGATAGATTGAAGACAGAGACATAGGTCATCGATAGACAAGTGATGATACATCGGTGGACCCACGGAGTGAAGAAAGATAGCTAGGTCGATAGATACATGAAGATAGATACATTAGTGGACACGTAGACAGACAAACCGAGAGAAAGTATTCAAGCCGATGGCGAGAAGACAGATTTCTTGACGAAGGAAATCAAAAGAATTCTGTCTTCTTCTCGCATAAAGAAGAAGGACGACGTTAGTTGCTTAACGTGAAGAAGGACACTTTCCTACCTTGTGTGAGACAAGAGGATTTGCCTTCGCCTTTCTTCAACTACCTCTAGGGCTATCTCTATAAGATCATGAGAGGGCCTAGTCACCCCCACTACTCACAATCACGTTGAATGTTTTCTCCTCTTCTTCCTCACGGGTCGTACATCTACATCGAAGTCATCTGCACGTCTATTGATCGCAGAGACCCAACGTCCTTCTTTTACTCTTTTTTCCGGGGAAACTCGTCTTTTAACTTCTTTCGCTCTCTCTATTCGCGCTCCTCTCTCTCTCCACCTGTGTGTCTGTACGTCTCTGTCTCACTTCTTTCTCTTTCTTTCTCTGGCTGTAGACAGGCACCTCTATGACTCGAAGGCAAGAGAAAAAGGAGAAAAGTTGTGGCCTCGTAAACGGCAAGACTATCTATCTGTAATCTGCCTTTCTGATCTATCAATCTATCTTCTATCTGCTTATCTTTCAAACTGCCTATCTTCGAACTATCTATCTATCTTTCTATCTATCTTTGATCTCTATACCTCTATCTGTCAGGCCTCCCTCAGGGCCAGTCTGTCTCTGAGGAGTGAGGAATCAGAAAGAGAGAAGCCGTCCTTCAGTAGATAGAAATGTAGAAGAAAAAGAGAGAGGACATAGAATGTGTTTAGGCTCAGCCGTTTTCTTGACTTGACAAGAGCATACACTTGAAGAAGAAAAACAACAGAATGCGGAAGTAGATAGATTAAAGATAGATAGATACAATAATGAGAGTTAGATAGATAGATTAATGATAGATTGATTGAAGATAGATAGACAGATAGATAGACTCTTCCTTTCATTCTTCTTTTCCTTTTTGCTTCGTTCGACTTTCTTTTCTATGTTTCTTTCTATCGTCTCTATTGTTCTCCTCCGTCTTTTGGGGCAAACAAGCAACAAGAAAGAGGGAGGAGGGAAAAGAGAGAGAGAGAGAGGGTGAGAGAAGGAGGGACAGAGAGAGAGAGCTCGGGAAAGTCTATGTATGAAGACGTAGGGGAGAGAAAAGCGAAGGAGATCCAGGAGCAGAAGAAGAAGAGAGAGGAATGAGAAGTTCATTCTTGAGAACGAGAGGAGTAAGATATCAAGAGGAAAGGAGAGAAAGAAGAAGACTTGATCAGTTACTTAACTTGAAAAGAGATTGGTTGAATGACTAATCAAATGAAATGAATCAAAGCGCTTAAAAAACAAGAAAGAAAGGAAAAGAAAGAAAGAAAAAGAAAGAAAGAAAGAAAACAAAGCCACCTCCTAGAAAGAAAGATGTTCAAAAAGAGGAAGAAGAAGAAGATGACGATAACAACAGGAGAGAGAACAATGCAAACTTGGAGTGTCTGTATGTACACCCCAACATCCTCCCCTTCTTCCTGCCTCTTCCAGGTATCTCAGGTCAAACCTTCTGATTAGTCTCATTCGGTCTTCCTTCTACATTCTAAAGACGAGCGAAAAGAGAAGTCCTCACAACCGAAGCGAAGGGAAGAAAAAGCAGCAACCACGGAGAAACAAGGAAAGTCAAGAAGAAATCTCTCTCTTTTTCTCTCTACCCACATATCGATCCATCATTCTTCATCTCTGACTCCTTCATTCCTCTCGATACCTTTACATCTACTCTTAATGATACACATCAATATGAATCTTGGTCTATCAAGCAAGAGGCCGTCCTCTGCCTGTCCAGATAGATTTCCACCCCACACGCTGCTTATCCACTGAAATATCTCCAAACAACGGAGAAAAACATACAAGACTCCTATCTATCTTTGATCTATCTTTAACCTATCTATTTATCTATCTTTGATCTATCTTTAGTCTCTCTTTCATCTATCTATCCACTTCTAGCTCTCTCTATCAATCTATCTATTTATCTATCTATATCTCTTCGTGTCAACAGTAGAACAAAGGTTGATCTTCCTCCTCGTCATCATCATCATCAGACAGATCGACAGAAAGTGAATGAAGGAAGGAGGAAAGGGACTGTACAAGTAGAGAAGACGCAGAGAAGACAGGAGGGGCAGCTACTCTCTCAGTGGCTCTACTACGTGAAGCATCACAACACGTGACACGACTTTCTTCGGCTTTTCACAAGTTTTCTATTCCTCTCATCATGGGGTGTCTCTCCTCTGATCGCCAAACGAAATCACTCGATCTCGCCCTATCTATGTATCTATCTATCTATCTAGCTATCTATCTATCTAGCTAGCTACTCTACATGGAAATTCTGTGATGATTAAAAGAGAGAGAGCAGCAGAGAGTCGTTGAATAGACGGTCGACCCGGCGAGGAGGCAGCGGCTGTGACTGATGGCTAGAATGAGGACAACAAGAAGAATAGTAGTAAGGATGATAATGACGAATGATGAGGATGATAATGATAATGATGATAAGGATGAGGATAATGATGAGAAGGACGATGACGATACGATGATAATGATAAGGATGATAAGGAGAATGACAAAGATAATGATAATGATAAGGATGATAAGGGTGATAAGTGTAATGGGGATGATGAGGAGGCTAGCAGGAGGGATAGAAGTAGAATAAGTTCATTAGCATTAAGATGAACATTCGTTGTTTTGAGAGACGAAAAAAGAAGAAGAGAACGCGGGTGCCTAGTGAAGTGAGTAGAGAGACACGAAGAGGAAGGAGAAAAGGAGAGAGGAAGAAGAAGTCGTTACGAACCGTACATGCCTCTTGCTGAGAAGGAGGTAGAAGGAGTTTAAGAAGTTTAAGAGGTCTGTGAAAAAGACAAGAGGAGAAGAAAACTCATGATAAGAGACACCTTCTCTCGTGGCTATCATCTCCTCACACCATCAGTGAAGATCAGGGACAAGAAGAAGAAGAAGAAAAAGAAGAAGAAGAAAACAGACAGATAGAGAGGCTTGTACGGGTATGTTTTGCTTTTCTTTTTTAGCCTGTGGTTGCCGTGAAGAGAGAAGAAAGAAGAGGAGGCATTAGATCCATTGAAGAGGAAGAGGAAGAAGAGGCGCGGCGATAATGAGAAGGAAGAGGAGAGCTCTCATGAACATCGGGAAGAGATGAAGAAGAAGAGGAAGAGAAAGAAGAAGAAAGATTCCGATGATAAGAGTGTTTGAATGAAGAGGAAGAAGAAGAAAGAAAAGACGCTGAGGATGAAGAAGCCGAGGGACCAAGTGTACTCGAAGGAAGAGAATGATAAGAAAACTTTGGAGTGTCTATACACCTAAGAGAAAGGTGGGGATGATTTCTCTTCTTCCATTCATCATTGATCTTCCTCTGCTTTTCTTTTTCTTCTCCTTGCTTCTCCTCAACAGCCTCCCTCCTTTCTCTCCTTATTGTTTCTTCTTCTGATCTTTCTCTGTGTAGATGTGCATCTACGCTTCGATGTCTCAGTTCTTCTCTTCTTTCTCCTCTCACAAGAGACCGGCAACAAGCAGAAGAAGAAGAAGAAGAAGAAAACAGTCGACAAGGAGAAGAAGACAGAGAAAAAGAAGAAGAAGATCGCTTCCGATGAGGTGCTAAGATGGTCTCCCCCACCAACAGTGGCGAAGCCTTCTTCTTTTTCTTCTCCTTTTCTTTCTCTTTGTCAGCGACTGTGGAGAACATCGACTGTAGAGAAGAAATCTCCTTTGCTCCCCCGGAATTCTCTTTCTTCTTCATTACGATAGTTGACTTGAAAGAATCGAGAGATCTTTCACTAAGCTCATCTTCAGACTTCTTTTTGATAGCCTTGCCTTCCTCTTTCTCTTTCTTTGCAGAGAGAGATGTTAAGCGGTCGCTCGTAGCAGTTCTCGTAGCGTGAAACTTCTCTTCATGGAGACGGCTGCAAGAAGAAGAAGAAGCTCTTCGGAAGGATGAAAAGAGAGAAGAAGGAGAAGAAGAAGATAAAGAGTTGTCTATATAGCCTGAGAAGGATGAAGCACGCGAAACAGCCCGAGTCGTTGTAGAGGAGGTACAGGTGGCTGGTGTCGATACACTCGAAAGGAGAGAATGCGATGAAAGCAAAGGAATCGAAGAAGAGTGAAAGGAAGAAGAAGAGGTCTCCAAACAGATTTTCTTATCTTTTATCGCAGTGTTCATGAGTTTCTTCTCTTCTTTCTCTTCAAAGTCTTCTCTTCTCGATCGTCTCTCTTCTTCGTCTTTTCGTCTTCTACGAAGCTGATCGTGGGGCTTCAGATCTCCACGAGGAAAGGCCAAAGAAGAGCATGAAAAAGTAGGCATTCCACCCGACGAAGAAAGAAGTCTTCTTCTCTCTCTCCTCTCTTCTCTTACGCCTGTCATCTTCATCTCCTTTTCTTCATCTTCTTCTCCTCTTTCTTTCTCTTCTCTAAGTTCCTTTCTGACACATGAATGCTCTAATTCCTCTCTCTTATCAACTTCCTTCTCTTCTTCATCCAATCGGACTCTTCTGTCTTCTATCCCCCTCGATGAAAAGAAGTCATCTCTCTCTCCATCTTCTTTCTCCTTCTCTTTCTTCTTCTTCTTCATCTTCTCTACGTCTTTTCTCTCTTCTTCTTCTTCTTCTCCAGTGCCTTGTTGCGCTTCTCTTCTATTCTGTTCACTGTCGTTTCTTTCTCGAGCAGAGAGAGAAGAAGAAGAGGGACAGACAGAAAGATCCACACGAAAGGCATGACGAGTCGCAGCTAGAAAAGAAAAAGCTTCGTTCTCTTCTTCTCCTTCCTCTCTATGTTCTTCTGTCCCAACTTCTTGATCTTTCTCTTCTTCCTCTTTCTGTCCTTTTGTCTCCTCGTCTTGATCTCCCTCCTCTTTGTCTTTAGGGTCTTCTGCTACATCTTCTTCTTTTACTTGTGAACGCCTATCTTCTTCATTATCATCTTCTCCTTCCTTTTCTTCTTCTTCTTTAGGCATTTGGGACCTCTTCACCTCTTGCAAACTTAGAGAAGCAGCATCCTTCCTAGTAATACTCTTCTTCTGAGAAGGCTCCACTTCTTCATTTTCTTCACTCTCTTTCTGCCGAAGAGGAATCTCGTCTTCTGTTTCTCTTGAGGATGATCTACCTCTCAATTCTCTTCTTCTCTTCTCCTCTTCTATCCTTGACAGAAAAGACGGCTTAGCAAATGCTTCGCTCCTAGTCGCACATATCTCTCTCTGAAAAGATGAAGGCTTCGATGAGAGAAGAAGAAAAGAAGACAAAGAAAGAGAGGGAGAGAATGAAGAAGAAGAAGAAAGGAGGAGATGACCTACAGAAGAAGAAGAAGGAATGGCTTGTTGAGAGGGTTGAAGAGGATGAAGAAGAGAATGAGAGGAAGAAGCTGTTCTTTCTTTGCAAGACCCTATAGCTATATCATCGTCCATCTTCCTCGCATCTTCTTCGCTCTTCCTTTCCTTCTCTTCTTCACGATAACCTGAGAGCATGGAGAAAGAAGCATAAAAAGAAGAGATAGATCAACCGTCATTTTCATCTCTTTCTCTTTCTCTCTCTTGTCTTTCTCCCTCTGTTCTATACAGAATGCCATCCATTGATCTATCTTTGATCTATCTGTGTATCTCCCTCTCTCTAGCAGTCTCTCAACATTCGCTCATCTCTTTCTTTAACTTCCTCTTCTTTCTTTTCTTATTCTCGTCTCCTTTCTTTAACTGCTTACCTTGTATAAATCGAACACATTCTTCGATTTCTGCTTCTTCTCTTCTTCTCCGCTCTTCTTCTTCTTCATGTGTGTTCCTCTCTAGTTGTCTCTCCATCTCATCTTCATGCAGTCGTCTCTCCTCTCTATCTCTTCTTCCTCTCTGACGATCGACTTGCCTATGGTCCCCGTCCCCTTCTTCTCTCCTCCTTCTTCCTCCTTGGAGTGAATTTCCACAGTCTTGTCCTCCTAAAGTAGAAGAACCTCCTTTCCTAGGAAAGAAGACAAGTCTCCGTTTCTCTCTTCTCCTCTCTTCTTCTTCTTTCTCTTTCTCTTCATCTTTCTGTGTTCTTTCTTCTCTCACGGACCTCTCTTGTCTCTGCAAGTAAAAAGAATCTACACTTGCGCTTCTCCGTGAATGAGGCTTGTCGGCACTTCTACCTTGTGCTGGAATATGAGAGAGAGATACAGGAGATAAAAAAGAAGAAGAAGGATCCTGGCGAGAGAGAAGAGCTGCTTTAGAGAGACTTGCCAATCTCCTTTCTAGGCGAGCTTCCTCAGCAGCTAGATCTTCTTCATCTGCACTTGCTTGACTCGTAGGAGAAGTAGGACCAAGACAGTCGGGATTTCTCAAGAAGGAAGAGGATGGAGATATACATGATAAAGAAGAAGAAGAGATGCAACATCGCCTCTCTTGGAGTGCAGAAGAAGAAATCTTCATCTCCCCTTCTTTTCTTCTTTCTTCTTCTTCGTTTTCTCTGAGATCTTGATCGCCCTTCTCTCCTCGATACACACGATTATGAGGAAAAGACGAGAAAGAAGAAGAAGAAGAAGGGAACTGAAGAAGAGGGAGAAGATTTGCTTTCCGGCCTTGATCGTCTTCTCTCATGATCGTCGTGGTAGTGAGAGAATTTCTATCCTTCTTCTTCCTCCTCTTGGTTTCTTCTTCTTCTTCGTCTCTTACCGTAGTCGCCCTGTCTCCTCCCTTCTTCAGACTTATCTCACTGATCCAGCTATCTTCTTCTTCTTCCCCGATGACAAGAAGATTCTTCTTTCTTTCTTTACTCACATTCTTCGTCTCCTCTTCTCCTTCGTTCTCATCCATCGCATCCTTTCTTTCTTTGCTTCTTCCATCTCTACTGCACCACATAGAATCTCTTTCATCTTCTTCTCCCGCTGAGTTGCCGCAAGTAGAAGTAGAAATGATTAGGTCCTCTTCTTCCATCATCTCATCTCTCTCTCCTTTCTTCTTCTTCCTTAGTGAAGAAGAAGAACCTGATACACCTCTCTTCTTCTCCCGGATATAAGCCGGAGTAGAGCAACAAGTAGAGGAGGAGAGAGGTTCATCTCTGGATGGCTTCTTGTAGAAAAAAGAAGATGCATATCTACTACATGAGTAGTCTGCTTCTTCTTCTTTTCTTTCTCCTCTCCCACATACCGTCATCCACGGATATCTCAAGAAGGAGGCTTTTTCATGACGAGAAGAAGAAGAGATAGAAGGAGGAGGACAAGCAGCTAGAGAGAGAGCCGTACCAAAGTGATTCTCTCTGATCGCTTTCTTCTCTTCTTCATCTTTCTGCAGGACGGAATTGTCTTTCTTCTTCTTCTCGTCTTCTTTAACCTCATATAAGAGGGAAATCTCCTTCTCCTGATAAGAAGGAGAAGACGGAGATCTCGAGACGGACTCGGCCGTTGTCGCAGTGATATAGCTTTCCTCGAAAGAAGAAGAAGAAAGTATTGAGAAAGAAGACAACACAGTGGTAGTAGGAGTCTTATTCTCCTCTTTAGGAGCTTGAGCTGAAGAGAGCTTGCTTCCATCTATCCCTGTAAGAGAAGAAGAGAATGAAGAAGGAGAAGGGGAAGAAAGAAGATCTGAAGAAAAAAGATATGAAGGAGGCTCAACCTACATAGGTCCCAGCATAGCATGTATAGGAACAACAGAAGAAGAAGATAATACTTTCACGTTCGAGACTTCACGATCACGCCTCTTTCTATCATTCTTTGGACGCTCTGCATCTTCTTCGTGAGAAGGTGAGACGGGTGGTACTACCTTAGTCTTCTTAGAAAGAGAACAACTGCTTCTGCTTCTGTCTGTCGTAACGCTAGGTGTGGAGATATCTCGATGACTTCTATGTCTATGAGGCGAAACCTCCTTGATCATCTTCTTGGTCTTGGTCTTCTTCTTCCTCTTCTTCTTCTTCTCACCCTCGCTATTCGTAGAGCATACAGAGGAACTCTTATTTTCAGCCTTTCTACTCTTCATCTTCTTTTTCTTAAATCGAAGAGAAGAAGAGACATCGGGCTGAAGACCGCTCTTCTCTCGAGTACTATCACTCTCTCTTTCGCATCTATTGAGAATCGACTTCACATCGGATGACCTATATGAAAGAAGATGAGAACCTTCTTCCTCTTTTTCCTCTATACAAACGTCGTTGTCATCTCGGCCTCTCTCCGTCTTTTTCTCTTCGTCTTTATGTCTATGTCGTATCCTATCTTCTTCTGAAGTGAAAGGAGGGCAGGTCAAAGACTCTTTATCTTGTCTATCATCTAAATCTGAAGCAGGAATGGTACGAGATCTGGGAAGCGAAGTCGCGCTAGTTGTGCAGGAGGATGTGGTTGTTCTCGCTGCACTACTTTGTCTAGACACGGAGGAGACACGAGAGCTAGCTGGTGACGAACATGCGGCTGACAGAGGAGGAGTGAGAGTAGACGGAGACGACGAAAGAGGAGATGAAGAAGAGACAAGAAGAGAAGAAGCATGCTGAGGTGTCTGACTAGAAAAAGGATGAAGACGTGATGCGTCCGAGGAAAGATGATTGATGGAAGCGGGACTATGTGGAAGAGGATGAGCAGAAGGAGAAGAAGAAGAAGAATTCGACGAAGATAAGAAAGAACGGAGAGATGAAGAAGAAAAACGCTGCGAAAAAGAAAACGGCTTGTAAGGTGGACATCTAATAGAAGAGATAGGAACCCCCACTCCCCCGTCACTACTACTAGTACTACTGGCTATACTTCGATCGTGAGGACTGCTACCTAGGGCAGACGATACTGTAGATGAACCTTCAGAGATCTTATTCCCCCTCTCCTGAGACCGAGGAGGAGAAGAAGACGAAGAGAATGCTGTCTTTTCACGTGGCAAAGGTAAGAAGGAAGAAGAGACTGCTTCTGTAGAATCCCTTGTTTCACTAGAAGGTTTCTCTACTCCACCCATGACTACTGTGGAGGTTGTCACATGAGAGGAGGTGAACCCCACCCTCGTCCTGTCCTTCTCGTCTACATCGAGACTCCCTGCGCATCGACTCTCTGCTTCTATATCTTCTCTCTCTTCCAGCTGTGAAGATCTCTTTAGACGAGTGCTCTCCGAGCTAACGTCATGATTCCTACAGAGTGAATGCTCCTGCTGCGGGTGCGGTAGGTGGAGATGATCCTTCCTTTTCCTTCTGAGATGCCTAAGAAACGTAGAAGAAGAAGAAGAAGATGACGAGGTGGGGGCTGTTTTAGGTGTCTTCTTCTTCTGCTGGTGGTGGGACTTCTCAGAGACTTCCTTACCTCCTCGATGAGGAGTAGTCTTCTCATTGCATGCAGTTGTCGCTTGGAGAGTATAGACTGCGAACGATCTAGCTGCTTCAGCACCTTCTTCTTCTTCTTCTCGTACGCCTTCCATGGGGGAGAGAGGTGAAGGAACGTCTGGTTTTCTATCTAGATCTAATCGACCTCTTGAGTTAAGAATGGCTCTATCATGTATCGAACAAGGAGATAGAGACCCACCTTCTTCATTCTCCTCCTCTTCTTGTTCTCTCAACTCTCTCCCATCTCTCCCAAGGTGTCTTTCTCCTTGGCCTTCTCCTCTATTCATGACTGGAGAAAAACTGCACGCAGAGGGCACAGCCATGCATGCGGCAGCTGAACGAAAAGCCGAAGCGAGACTTGAGGAGGAGGAAGAGGAAGAGAACAACTGACGTTCTCTTCTTTCTACAATGCGATCTTCTCCAGTCTCTGAGAAGCTATTTCTTCTCTCATTCAAGCCACCATCTTCTCTTCCTCCTGCCTTCTCTTCGTTATTGTTTGTCGCCTTGCCGTTTTCCTTAGCTTTATCTCTTTCATCTTCTTGCATATCTCCTCTTCTTTCCTTGTCTCCTGTCCCTCTCTTCGAGAAGAAAGAAGAAGAAGAAGGGACCCTTCTCCTCAGAGCTGAGAATCGCGACTGCTTCTTCAGCACTAGACTTGATCCTCCAGGTGTCGAAGGAGTGGGACGTCCCCCCCCTTGCGGTGGAGGTATAGGAGACGCTGGCGAAGCAGAAGAAGAAGAAGAGAGAGGAGAACAACAGGGGGGTGACGAGGCGGAAGGAGGTGAAGACAAAGAGAAGTGAAGAATACGATGACCTCGAGAGGAAGAAGAAGAAGAAGAATCGATTCTCTTCTGTTCTTCCTCCTCTCTTCGTGAAAGAAGAAAACGTTTTGTGGAAGAAGAAGAAGAAGCAGGCGTTGAACAAGAGGAAGAAGAAGAGAGACCTTCTTTTCTCTGAGAAGAAAGGGAGCGGAATTTACATGAGGAAGAAGAAGAAGATAAGGGTGAAGGATGTGAAGAACTATCAGGTGTATTGCCTCCCCCAATACGTGTACTTCGAATAGGTAAGAATCGATTGAAGAGAGAAGAGCGAGAAGCACGGTTGATCGACTCGCAGGGGAGTCTTGTCTTCATATGGTCTTCTTGGCGAGGAGAAAAGAAACCTTCTCTCTTAGACAACGAAACCCCTGGATTTTTATCTCCTTCTTCTTCTTCATGACGAAGAGAAAATTCCTCCACTTCTTCAGCTTCTTCTTGTTCTCTTTTCCGCTCCTTGTCTCTCTCAAGATCTTCTTCCTTCGAGTAGACATGACGGGATGCGGGCCCAATAGAAGACGAAGACGAAGAGGAAGGAGAAGAAGAAGAAGATGAACTCTTCTGATGGCGGCTGCTCTTGTTGTTCTTCTTCTTCACCTCTCCTTTCTCCTCTTCTCTTCTTTTTCTTTCATTCAGTTCATCTTGTCCGTGTGACAAGAAAGTTGTCTCACTTTCTTCTTCTTCTTCGTTTTCTCCCCTCATAGATGTCTTGTGTTGCATCTGACCTCGATATGAAGAAGAACTTATCCCCCGTGAAGAAGAAGAAGAGGCGAAGCGATCCTTTTCTTCTCCTTGTTCTACCTCTTCTTCTTCTTCACCTTCACCTTCTCTCTCTTCACATATGCTTGACATATTCATGATGTTCTTCTTCTTCTCCTCCCTTGATCTCTCTCCTTCTTCCTCTTTATCCCCTCCTAACTCCTTTCGATTCTCCTGCCTCCCCTTCCTAACATCCTCATCTTCTTGTTTTTCCTTCCTCTTCTCCCCTTCTTCGTCGTCTTTCAAATCAAATTTCTTTTCCTCTTCATCTCTTCTTCTCTCACCTTTCACCTCTCTCGAAGCGAAAGAAAGAAGAGATCTCCCGCTAGGATTCTCTTCAGCTGTCGACAGCATCGAGATCTTCTTCTCCATCTTCTTGTCGAGATCGCGGCGCGGGGACACGGCTTTTGCAACAAAGAGATTCTTCTCCTTCTTATCCTTCATCCGTTCTTCTTCTTCATCTTTTTCCTCTCCCCTTGAATCGTCAGATTCTCTAGAGAAAGGAGTGAAACTTCCCCCGCTTTCCGCTTCTCTTGTCTTCTTTAACGAAGGAGAGGGAGAGACGACAGAAGAGAGGTAACTCGATGTCGGTATCGAGGAGGAGGAAGAAGAAGAAAGATTCGATGGATGGATAGGTCGACAATGCGAAACCATCGAATGAGAGGGAGAAGAAGTTGACGTACATAATGAAGAAGAAGAAGTCTTCTCTCCTTCGTCTTTGTTAACTTCTCTACAAGTTTCTCGATGAAGAGATGGGGAAGGGATTCTTTTCTTACAGTCATGAGATATGTGAAGAAGACCAGGCGGTTGAGATATCTTCTTCTTCTTCTTGTTCTTCGTTGTCTCCTTCTCCTCTCTTGTATTATGGAGCAAACCATGAGGGGAGTCTTCCTCTTCTTCTTCATTCAGATCATGAAACTCTGCTTCTTCGCCTTCTTCTTCCTCTTCTCTCTTTTCTTCTTCTTGCTGCGAAGAACGATGACCTCCAGAAGAAGAAGAAGAGACAGATTTCATTTGGCTCTTGTGTTTCTTCTTCTTCTTTTTCTTCATCTTCTTTCTTCGTATCTCGTCCATCTCCTCCTCGTCATGAGAAGCAAGCATCTGCTCTTTTAGGATTTCCTTCTTCTCCTTCTTCGTTTGCTTCTCCGTGATCTTTTCTCTGTCTCCTGGGCTTTTACTTCTTGTTCTTCTTATCATCCATCCGCTCCTTAGTGAAGAGGTAGCAGAAGAAGATGAAGAAGAAAAGAAACGTTCTTTTATACTCGAACAAGGAGAAGACACCTGCGATGAGGTTACCAACGAAGAAGAAGAAAGAGAACCTGAAGAAGAGGAAGAAGACGAAGAAAAAGCGCTCGATAAATATCGACTTTTCTCCTTCTCCTGTCCGATAGACAATCGACTCTCTTTCCCGCTAGTCGGCCGTCGCCCTATAAACGAGAATCGACCTCGAGAAGGAGATATCGCTACTAAGGAACTTGACTGTTGAGAAGCCGTCATGAAAGGGTGGGGAGGGGGTGTATGTACACCACGTTGAAAAGAAGAAGAAGGAAGATGAGGAGAAGAAGAAGAAGGATTACTATCAGCGATCGGTGCTGGGGAAAATGTCGTATTTCCCCCTTTAGCAAAAGGAGAAGACGACGAAGTCGGAGATGACGAAGGTGTCTCAGAGACAGCGAGACGGGCTGTTTTGCGAAAGAACCTTAAACGTGAAGAAGATCTAGACAGAGAGGATAATGAAGAGAAAGAAGAAGAAG
>NW_027153621.1:40810-40998 GCF_002600585.1 Cystoisospora suis
TGGTAGAAGAAGAGGAAGAAGAGGCTCTCTTTCCACGTTTCGATGAGAGAAGCGTACGTAGAAGACGAGGGGAAGAAGAAGGGACATGACTTGATACTGACACGCTGTTCGTCTCCTTCTCCTGTTGGTCTCCTTCTCCTTCTTCTTCACTTTCTGTTCCCCTTGCTTTCTTCTCTTCTTCTTTCTCC
>NW_027153622.1:0-1447 GCF_002600585.1 Cystoisospora suis
AGATAGATAGATATACATCATATTTATGTCGAGACATCTGCTGCCTCGACATATACACATTGATATATAGATGTGGGATAAGCCCCTCATTGAGTCATTCTCCCACAGACATACATACGTGTATATGTACATGCCTCGATAAATGGAGATAGAAGAGATCTAAGCAAATATAGACATAAAGCTCTGGAGGGAGGTGTCTACAGAGAGATACAAAGAAACATAACTCTATCAATACACACGTGACTCCGATCATCTTATTGCAAATGTAAAAGAAAGGAAGAAAGAAGCAAGAAAAGAAGAGTGAGAAAGAATGATATGGTATAGCTGTGTGAATGAAAGAAAGAAAGAGTGAGAGTTTGGCGTATACCTGAGGTGCCAACGAGGGCGATCGTCTTTCCTGCAGGTAGGGTAAGATTTAATCCATTGAAGACCTTCTTCTCTTTTCTCGCAGGATAAGAAAAGACGATATTCTCCAGACGGATATCTCCGGTCAGGGGAACATCTCTCTAAAATACCCATCAAACACACACAAGAAAGAAAAGAAGAAAGAAAGAAAAAGAATGAAAGAGTGACAAAGAAAGAAAGAGTGGCAAGACAAACCGTTCTCGTTGTTCCATGAGTAGAAAGGAAGATAGAGACGTACGTACAGCCGCAAACATCAAGGGATAGATACATATAGATACATAGATACATATATATATATATACATATATATATATATATATATACATACATCCCTATCTATCTATCTATATCTGTATCATGAATGCATATATCTAACTATCTATGTATCTCTTTATGCTGTCGAGATATATAGAGGACCTGTATGGGTACCAGCTCTTGTAGCGTTCCCACGTAACTCGATACAATCCACCTCCCACATATATAGATAGATAAAGATAGATTCTAGAGTCAAGAAAGGTAGATGAAAGATAAATTAGATTCCTTCTTTTTCTTCTTGCTGTTCAGTTTGGCTTTGCGTACCACTCCATCTGGACTGAGGGGATCGATGGATGACTTGCGATTGATCAAGGCTAGCAAATCCTCAGCCGCGGCCGCTCCCTAAATAGAAGAAGAAAGAAAGAAGAAAAGGAGGGAGAGAAGAAAGAGAGAAAGAAAGGGAAGACGAAAAATAACAAGAAGTGAGGTGTAAGAAGGGTATCCATGAAATACATGTGAGAAGAAGAGAGAGAGAGAGACAGACAGGGCTGGTAGGTTCAACATTATACCTGGACGAGAGGGGCTCCTCTTTCATATGAAAGAAAAAGACGATTAAAGAGAAGACAGATTGATAGAAGAAGAGAAAAGAAAGAACGAAGAAAGAAAGAAGAAGAGAAAGAAAAGATGGCTACTGTGTATCGCTATTCTCGCAACGAGCAGCGATGTCCTCTTGAGACGAATAGTCAAGACAAACCAACAAGATTAAAGAAAGATAGAAAGAAAGAAA
>NW_027153622.1:1576-8983 GCF_002600585.1 Cystoisospora suis
ATAGAAAGATAGAAAGAAAGATAGAAAGAAAGAGTTTAGGAAGTAACTCAAGAGAAGAATGGAGAGGGAGGATGATTAGACTATCTCTGTATGTATCTATCTATCTTTTTACCTTCATATAAGCCGAGATGTTTGGGACAATATTTCCGAATGAGAAGCAGGCTTGTAGGACAGCAAAGAAGACTGTAATAGCATCTCCTCCACGAAAGCTCGGCACAGGCCAAGTTGAGGGATCGCTATCCAAAGGAGGAGGAGGGGAACCTACACGCACACACACATCACAAGAAAGACAAAGAAGAAGAAGAGAAAGAAAGAAAGCGTGAGAATGAAAGAGTGAGAAAGAAAGAAAGAACGAAACAAGGGATGGGCGGATTCAAAATAGATAGATAGAATAGAGACAGGTAGACAGACCAAAGATAGGTCGATGGATCGAGAGATGGATAGATAGAGCACCCTGTCTCGTGAAAAGAGAAAGAGCTATCGGTGTATGAAAAGAAGTCAAAGAAGAAACAAGCTAATGAGAGATCATAGAAAAGGCTCACAAAGAAACCGAGCTAAGCAAAGGCGTACTTTATACTCTTGATATGAAGAATACACCCTACTACTACAGAATGTAAGAAAGACCTCCAGATATGAAGCCTCCTACATACATTTACATACACATATACCTCTCTCTCTATATATACACATATATATGTATATATATAGATGTATATATAGGTATACTTGGAGATTCATCTCTTTCTATGTCTATAATAGGGTGTGAGAAGAGAAGAGAAGAGAGAGGGGAAGGGCCGTCGAAGTATCAAAGCCTTTATGATAGCTACAATACGCAAAATACTTCTTTAGAATAACCTTGCTCGACCCTCTATATATCCACTATCTTTCTCCCTTTCTCACTTTCTCTTTCTGTATAGATAGAGAGGCATCTTAGTGTTGAGGCCGGTATATTCTATCTCTCTTGCCGTCTCTGTATCTATCTCTATCTCTACGTGGTTCGTTACCTATGTACGTACAGAGAAACTCGTGTATCTATGCATACAGCTATCTGGAGATCTATCTATCCACCTATCAAGATAAGTATATATATATATATATCTACCTATATGTGTATAGATATCTATGTATGTGTATATGTGTTCGCCGGATGAGAAGTGGCTAGATACGGAAAAGGCGATCGAGCAAGCGAGACAAACACATTATCGAGGCGCTGTGGTGTATGTACAGATAAGATGTATGAATATGCATGCACCTTGCAAAGATAGAGGCAAGTCGATATAGAACTAACTCGAAAATACAGGAGCAAAACAAGAAAGAAAGAGTGAGAAAGAAAGTCGAAGAAAGGAGTAGTTTGCTTTCTTTTCCTTTTTTGCTTACCGTTTAGAGCGTCTTCGAAGCTATCTGCGACCATTTGGCCTCCGTACCAAAAGCCTAGGGCAAACATTAGGAAAATTAGACCCATCAAGCACCCTATACCTAACATACAGAGGAAAGAAAGAAAGAAAGGACATATACACAACACACACCATAGGGAAATAGATAGAGAGATAGAAGAAGGATTGAGAGAGAGTCTCTTGTGACGGATATGGATATGATATAGGATCTTCTCTCTCTGCCATCATCTGAACTCTGTACACGTCTCCCCTCTCTCTTTTCTTTCTAGATTGCATTCTCTCTCCTTCTTCTTCTTTTCTTTCTTTCTTTCTTCACCCTTGGACTTACATAGAGAAGAGAAATAGCTCCAGAAGACGCCTACGCGTTCGGCTTCGTGAAGTTTCTTGTCATATTCCTTGGAGGTCCTTTGTTCTCCTCCAAGAGACACAATCGTCCTTATTCCCAGTAAAGCCTCCTCTGATAAGCTCCCTGCCTCTTTATACTTCGATAAAGCTACACACAAAACAACGAAAGAAAGAGTGAGAAAGAAAGAGCTAGGTAGAAAGAAAGAAAGAGTGAGAAAGAAAGAGCTAGGTATCTAGATGGGTAGATCGTATCGATGTAAACATACACATTGGGTACTCTCATAAACCATCGAGGAGACCTCCTCCTCCTCCTCCTCCTCGTCCTACGACTACCTCTCCTCCCCCAAGCGAAGTCTGCCGTACAGCTATGGTGGATATAGATACAGATGCATATATATATATATATATATATATAGACATATATAAACACGTAGGATCTATAATTAACATATAAATACACATGTAGATACCTAGACTGTACCTGTCCCTCTCTGTGTCTCTGTCTCTTTCTCTACATTTCTATCTACGTATACCTCTCGGTATGTGTATCTATCGCTTGAAAAGTGTATGGAGGGCTCTCTCTCTCTCATTCTCTCTCTGTCTGTCTACCTCCCGTACAAACCACAGTATGTACAGAAAAATTCTATACATGCATAGACATATATATATATAGATATATCTAGATAGATATAGATATACGTCCAAATGAATGAAAGAAAGAAGCTAGAAAAGAAGAAAAAGAAGAAGTCTGTTCTCGATCACATGATGGAGAGAAGAAGAAGAGGAAGAGAGGGAGACCGATGTGGATGAATGAGGCGAGGTTTATTTTGAGAAGCTTACTTCCTTTCTCGCCGTTGCTGAGACAATAGCCTAGGATACTTCCTAAGATAGCTAAGAGAGGCAAGCCTGATAGAGTGACTAGAGTGAGTCTCCAACTACGCGTAAAGCCTAAGATAAACCCGCCTATCGCTGTCGTTGCAAATTGGGCCATCTAAACATTACACAGAGACAGAGACACAGAGGGGGAGAGAGACAATAAGAAGAAGAAGAAAGATGGTGGGAGAGGGATGAGAGTTTGAGAGACAAGAGAAAGGGACATCTAGGAACTTCATCCGTCGGCGAAAGAGAGCATAAAACAAAGCTAAAGAAGAAATAGAAGAATAGCAGGGGGATATGAAAAGGATAGTAATCCTATATAGATATATATATATATATATATAGATGTATTTTGTATAAAGATGTATAGCCTAGGAGCCTTCCAGTCAAACTTCTTCGTTCTTTCTTCTTTCTCCGACAAATATCTAGCAATTCATTTACACCACGCATGCATATGTAGATAAATATATATATATATATACGCAGATATATATCCAACGGTGGATACACCTTCTTTCATCTATAATGTGAACAAGAAGCATAACTCTCTCTGCTGATGGAGAGATACATACACATTTAGATACATGGATGTGTGTGGGTGTCTGTCGTAACAAGATTATATCTTTCTATATGACTACGTAGATAAGTATACAGAGACCACACACCTACACGTGTATCTAGATGGGGGCGGAGAGGCATGCACTGGCGGTACAGAGCTGAACAGACAGACTAAAGAGAGATCCATAAAGAGAGGAAAAGAAAAGACAGATTAAAGATAGACAGATGGATTGGAGATAGATGGATAGATTACAGATAGATAGATGGATAGATAGCTATCATTCTTCTGTTGGGAGAAAGAAAGAAAGACAGAGAGAAAGGGAGAAAGAACGGGTTGAGAGAGAGAGAGCGAGAGAGAGAGAGAGATGGGTACCATTCCTAATTTGATTCCTATGGCGTTTCTCATGGTGACTACATTCGACTCGAGGCGTGTAGGGAGGGTCCCTGGATCATTCACATCGAAATAAGCCATCTCCTATACACATACAGACAAGAAAAGAAAATACAAAGAAAGAAAGAAAGGAGTGAGAAAGAAAGAAAGAAAGCGTTCTGCATTTCTATACATTCGTTATTAATATAATGGATGGATGGATGGAGATCTCTACCTAGCCATGCATTTACACCGCATACAGTTCAAGTTATGCATACAGAGAGAAATAGAGAGATAAATAGATAGATGAATAGATCGATATATACAGATAGACACATAGATAGTAAGCATGCATACTACCACGTATATAGATATATACGCACACATCTATAGATATACATCAATGTGTATATGTGGAGGTAGGAGATGTGTCGACATAAATATGATGTATATCTATCTATCTTTAATCTATCTTGAATCTATCTATCTATCTATCTATCTTTAATCTATCTATCTATCTTTAATCTATCGATTTCTATACATATCGAAGTGTATCCATATACATATGTCTAGAATAATAATATTAGATATATATCGTACGTATGAAGACTCTCACACCTAAGCTACTATAGAATCTACACGATGCAGATCTATCTATTTGTGAAGAAATAGACAGAAATGTATCTATATCTACTTCTCTTTATGTATCTACACTTGAGATACATACACATGTATATGCATACAGATTTCTAACGTAAGATGTCTTGATATGAATGATCTAACGATAAAGGACACTATAGCAGGCATGTGATATATACATATATATATATATATATCTATATGTATACCTCCTATACATGATGTATAAGGAGAAACAGAGAGAGATTAGAATAGTTTGGTGCATGTGTAGGGAATAATCCAATGAACGAGTGAAAGAGAGGGAAGAAAAGAGAAAAGATGAGAAAGAGAAGAAGATGACCCATGGAGACATACATCAAAGATAGATCGATTAAGTAAAGAGACATAGATAGATTAAAGATAGATTGAAGATAGATAAGAGAAGAGAGATTGACCTGTCTCAGTATCGAGTTGAAGTAGCGGAGCTTCATATGAGCGGCTTGGCGATCTGCCGTGTATTCGAAGCACGTCGCTGCTCCCCAGGAAGCCACAAAAGAAGCGACCTAATAGAAGAATAAAATAGAATAGACATACACATACACCCCACACACAGACCGATAGATAGATTATAGATAGAACGATAGATTAAAGATAGATAAATAGATAAAGATAGATAGATAGATTAAAGATAGATAGATAGATAGATAGATAGATTAAAGATAGATAGATAGATAGATTAAAGATAGATAGATAGATTAAAGATAGATAGATAGATTAAAGATAGATAGATAGATATAGATAGATAGATAAAGATAGATAGATAGATAGATAGATAGATAGATTAAAGATAGATAGATAGATAGATTAAAGATAGATAGATAGATTAAAGATAGATAGATAGATAGATTAAAGATAGATAGATAGAGGAAAGAGAAAGATTTACGGACAGAAATAGCATTAGAGTAGAACACTCACGAAAAGACATTCTAGCAAAGATCAATCAAAAGGAAGGGAAGAAAGAGAGAGTGAGAAAGAAAGAGAAAGAAAGAGAGAAAGGATTTCTTACCGCGACCCCAGCCATGACCGAGCAAACGTAATTCATATCTAGAGTTGTATTGAGCTCATTGATAACGTTGCCAAATAGAGACATAAACACCGGCTGTACATACACCACACACACACACACATATATATATATATATAATCTTCAAGATCCAAAGAGACTAATTCGAATAATAGAACGCATGAGGAAAAAGAAGGAAAGAGAAGTCTAAAGAAAGGACAGAAATAAAGAAAAAGAAAAAGAAGAAAGAGAAGAAGGTGTAGATCGCACCCCAGTTTTCTTCTTATGATTCCTCCTCATGTTGGCGAATGTAAATGAGTATCTATCTCTAGCTAGCTATCTATCCATCCTTGATCTATCCATATCTAACTTACCTATCTATCTTTAACCTATTTATCTATCTATCTTTTATCTGTCTAGCTCAAATCTGTCTATAGCTGTTGCATATATATATGTATATACACATGTATATATATATGAGTATTACTGTGAGTTCCCTATGACTGTATAGGTATATATTTGTATGCAACTGAATTAGAAGCATCTCGACTTGGATTAGAAATCTATGTCTGCCATACATACATCTATCAACATATCTGAAGATACATCCAGATATGTACAGTCTATATAGAGAGATATATAAAGATATATATATATATATAGATATATACAGGTAGCTAGATATGTCTCTACATGAGCATGCAGGGTCAGAGGGGGAAGAGGTCGGTAGCCTGTCTCTTTCTGTTTGACTTGTTTGAATAGGAGCAGCAGCATAGGTGTATTATACGAACCATCATGGCGCCTCCAGCTACACTAAAGAATGTCCCCACTATTAGAAGAAAGTAATCTCTCTTCGTTGCATATCTGCAAAAGAAAGAAAGAAAGAAACAGTGAGAAAGATGAGAGAAAAAAGGAGAAGTTGTTTCGTAAGTAAATGAAAAAGGGAGATTGTGGTACAACGATAGAAAAGCTCTTCTTCAGCATCGAAATATCGACCGGATGAACCTCCAACACTAACTTTCTTATGGTCTTTAAGAAGAAGTCATTCATATTTCTCTCCATTTCTCTATTTAGCCTGCATGCATGCATGGGCAGTCATAGAGGGATCTAGGACCAACAGCCACGTACAACACGCACTAGAGATAGATAAAAAGATATATATACATACAGATATAAAAATATACATACAGATATATATATATATATGAATATCAGGAAATGTCTTTATATGTATAAGTAGAATGACGAATGAGCCCTTAGACACGCCTGTTCACACCTATATATATATATATATATATGTATATATGTAATGTCTACATATATAGATCAGTGCTTATGCAGTCCATGACGTATGCTTGTATGCGGAGAGAAGGTGAAGAGAGGAGAGATCTATCAGGGAGGTTTCTACACTTGAAAGAGAGTAGCCGATCCATCATGACCGAAGCCGTCTAGAAAGGACATGCCCTCTCTGTTGAGTGTATGTACACCTCCCATTCATACTTCTCTTCTTCTTCTCCCCCCCCTACAACAGAAAAAGCACCTATCAAAAGAGTAATTAGGAGAAAGGGATCAAGGCAAGATGAAACAAAACATCTTTAGTTTCTTCTCTTTTCTTCTTCTCTTCGAGACCTTGATCTACGATGCTGTAGATCTCGACAAGCATCTTTATAGTCACTAGGGAGATTCTAAGACGCCTTTTATCCTTCTTCTTCTTTCTCTTGTCTATCTCTTGTTCTCTTTCTCCTTACGTGTATGGAGCACTAAACGCGACTTTCTGTCTTTTGCTATCCTTCTTCTTCTCCCTCTCCTTGTCGTTCTCAGGTGTACCTCCACCTGCCCCTCCATTTAACGGTGTCTTTTGAAAGGGATGAGAGGAAGAGAGAGGAAAGATAAGAGAAATACCATGAAGAAAGAAAGAAGGAGTGAGAAAGAAAGAAAGAGACATAGTCTTATATCAAGATATTGAAAACTTCGAGCTCCTCCTTAGCTCTCTGAGAAAGAGTTTACCACACGTCAAGAATAGGATCGGCTGTAGGGTATGTACACACGAAAGAAATCTCGAGAGACGCTCGTATATCTCATTGGAGAAGAAGTTGATCCTGAAGGTGCGAGATGCAATGACGAGGCTGGAGATAGTTCAACAAAGAGGATACGACGGGGAGGCATCTCGACCATTGCAGTGT
>NW_027153622.1:9193-10249 GCF_002600585.1 Cystoisospora suis
AAGATAGATAGATAGATAGTATCAAGAGACTATCATGAAAAGACTGACCTCTTCCTGATCTTTGGTCGAGGTTCCATTTTCATTTTTTCCTGTGTATGCAGGTGCATTGGCGTGTCTTTCTTTCATCCCCCTGAGAGAGCTTGTTTTGCTCATAAGATTCGCCGGAGCTGTGGGGAGCATCGGACTGACAACGCCAGCTAGCTGATAAGTTGTCTCTTCAAGGCCCTCCATTTCTCTATTTGTATTCTCCACTGTCCCTCCCTCCTCCCCAATCCCGCCCTTGCTAGCCTTATCTTGTACATCTGCCATCTTGTTGGACTTTCTCTATGAACGAAGAGAGAGAGAAAGAAAGAAGAAAAGAAAGAAGGGACAGAGAAGACCGAAGAGAGAGAGAAGAAAGAAGAAATAGATTTCAGACAGACTGATTGAAGATCGAGACAGAGAGATGAAGGAGTAGTAGTTGGTAAGAGAGAGCTGTCTAGAGGAGTGATAGGAAAGCAGGTGGAGATAAATACCCGGGGGTAGGCATAAATGAAGAAGGAAAATAAAAGAGAAGAGTCGAAGAGGCTGAACACCTATTAGATCTCATGGAGCAGAGGAAGAACGTCGGTAGAGTCCAGAAGAGAAGGTGTCTATCCATCGATCTACGCGGTTCACAAGAAGATTTCACATCGATCGATCGCCCCGTTCTCTCCTCTGAACCTAGTAGAATCGAGAGGATTACAACCCATAGAAGTAAGAAAGAAAAGAAAGAAAAGAAGATTCTCTCTCTCACAATTCAAGGAGGAATCTGCCGAATGAAGATGAAACAACGGGATCAATCTTCAATCTCTAATGTAAATCTATGATGTCTCCCGGCTGTTTGTGGTGGACGGCTTGAATTGGTAGATTCAAGCTATGCCGGACTTCATCTCTGCCAGTTGAGAGAACTCTATCTTCTTAAAAAGGATCGCATGTCTTCATGTCATTCATAAAAGAGCAGCTCGAGAGTGTATAGGGGGGAGAGGAAGTTAAGGGAGAATTTGAGTAGAATGGATAGGGCGACAACAACGAAGA
>NW_027153622.1:10298-10635 GCF_002600585.1 Cystoisospora suis
AAAGAAAAAAGAAACAGAGAAAAGAGAAGAAAAGAAGGAGTGTCCTTATCATGCATGGGCTCAAAGGGCATCACTCCGTCCGAATACGAAAGCTACAAGGAATCGAGCAGATGAACCAGCTAGCGGCTAGCCACTGCCGATACACCCGAATGGTGCGTCTCTCTCTATGCCGTAGCCACGATTCTCACAGAAGGGATCTGCTTCTCTCTTGACGGACAGAAAGAAGGATAGGGAATACTGTTTGTACTTAGAACATACTTAGAGAGCGGAGTTAAACTTCTTGAGAGAAGAAAAGACTCTCTCCGCTTGGAAGACAAGGCTGCTAGCTAGATCAGCA
>NW_027153623.1:0-3338 GCF_002600585.1 Cystoisospora suis
CTTGTATCTTTCTTCTTTCTTTCTTTCCTTCTTTTTCACTTCTCTCTGTCTTTGTCTCTTCTTGTATCTTTCTTTCTTCTTTCTTTCTTTCCTTCTTTTTCACTTCTCTCTGTCTTTGTCTCTTCTTGTATCTTTCTTTCTTCTTTCTTTCTTTCTTTAGATTTTGGTGAATGGCCCTGGCACGTGTGTGCCTCTTGTCTACGCGGCGCTACTAAGAGAAGTGAGGAATCCAACATAACGAAGATGACGAAAGAAAGCAGAGGAGAAAGACACAAAGAAAATGAAGAAGAAAAGCAGAGAGAGAGGATCGAGGGAGGATCGAGGTGACTTTCTTACGTGAGACAAGCGAAGAATGAATGAGAAGTAGACATTATAGTGGAAGGAGAAAAGAAGTGAAGAAAGAAGAGCAGATAGGTACACGATTAGAATAAACAAAGAGAGATCAGTAGAAGGACAGAAGCTTTAGTAGGCGAGGGGGATGGTCGGAGGTGTAGTTACACCTGAAACGGATACATTTTTCTTTTAAGAAAGAAGGGAAAGGAGAACACAGACACATCGAGAAGACCAGAAAATCCCGTTTATTCTTTACGTCTTTAACATTGTCTCTTTTCAAGAGGATAAAAATGAAAGAGAAGAAGTAGAAGAAAGATTCTCTCTGTATCTCTCTTTTTTCTCTTCGTTCTTTTCTCTTCTTTCTTTTCATCGTTTTGCCTTTCTCCTCTCTACTCATTCTCATCTTCACGTCCCTTTCCCTCTCTCTTTCTTTCTCTGTCTGATGCTCTTCTTCTTTTTCTTCTTGTGTGGTGTCTTTCTCTCCAGGCGATCTTCTCTCCGTTGAAGAAGAGCTTCTCCGTCATTTACATCGAGAGCATTTGTCGCGTGAAATCCCTGTCTCTCTCTGCTCTTCTTCTCTATCCATTTCTAGATCGCCTTCTCGTTCAGTGGCCTTCCTTAGTCGGCTTATATTCGAAAGCGGAGTATTATGGTCGTCTCTATTAGAAGGCTTCTCTTCACTCTTCTTCTTCTTCCCGAGAGAAGACCAAACATCCTTTCTTTCATTCTTTTGAATTGTCGATCTTTATCGAAGCGTATGTATGTATGTATATCCCCATGTACATACACCTGGCAACCCGACTGCACGAAGGAGGAAGTTTTCTTTCTTCATGAAAGGGTTTAGGGTTTATTCTCTCTTCTTTTTGTTTTATTTTCTCTGCTTCTCTTGTCGGTATGTTTCTACTCTTTTCCTCTTCTTTTGAAAGGATCCGTTTCACGTTTCTCGCGTCTACTTTCTCCATAACTACATAGAGGATGAGTCGCCTACGATCAAGTGTCTAGACACATGCAATGCAGTGGAGTGTCTGGAGATGTAGATGTGTATGTACACTTCAATTGTGTGAGATGTGAAACAGGTTAAGAGAGAAGGAAGCGAAGAGATTCTTCAAAAGGAAGAAGAATGACGAAGTCTTTCGATGAAAAGAAAAAGAAGAAGAGAATCTCTAGTGCCACCTTGGGAAACCTTTCTCTGTTTCAGTCTCTTCCTACAGCTACACGGCTGCCTTGTATGTAGTGTACATACACCACAGTACAGCTGTAGATACACCGGAAGGTGGATGTCGTGGAGAGAAGGAAAAGATATAGGAAAACATACTCAGGGTGGTAGCAGAAGATACACATCTATTGATCAAAGCCAACCTTCTTTTCTTCTTCTTCTTGCTAGAGAGGATTAATTCTTTCACGCAGACGCTTTTTTCCTACAGTCTCAGAGACATAGATATCTTTTCTTCTTCTTTTTGTTTCCTTCTCTTTCTCTCTGTTTTCGAAAGAGATATTTCTTCTTCTGAGAGAGAGACACGATACGGTCTCAATGCAACTGACGTCAAGGCGTTTCTCTAGAGAGAGAGAGAGAAGGATTAAAGTCTTTCTCTTTCTGCTATCCGTTGGAGAGATCTCTTCGTTTCTCATACTTACATGCATAAAACGAAGAAAGACTTCTCAAGCATCCTCTTCTTTTTGATTAAAGAGGTGGAAGTTCTTCTTCTCTCTCATCTTCACGAGGAGCTCCTTTCTTTTCTCATGAACGAGCCATCGAGATAAAAGCCTTAGGAGTCGCAGGACCACACTTGCTGTGAAGAGGAAGAAAAGAAAGAAGACTGCTTTCTTTTACAGTCATCTTAGATAAGACTATGTCGAGAGTCTCTCGAGACCCCTCTTAAGAAAGAATTCCTAGCTAGTCCATACACATCGTCCCACAGTCGCCTTGATAGAACATTTCTATGAATAGGAGACGCCGAGCAAGAGCCAGCGACTTTTGCTTTTTCTCTTGGTGTACATACACATCGACATAGACGCACACACTTGAAGTAGAGGAGGACAGAATTCTCACTCCTTTTCTTCTTGTGAATGTGTTTATGCCTAAGCGCAAGGAAGTAGTAAACGAGTCTCTGAAGAGTATAGAAGCAGAGTAAGGAGCGAGAAAGAGGAGTAGTGACACGAAATAGGAGTGGAGGTGGATAAAAAGAAGTACGAGAAAGGCGAACAGAAGAAAAGAATGAAGTGCATGAAGAGAGAGAGAGAAAGGGATTCTAGGGCTTTTCTCGTGTTTTCCTCTTGTTTCTCGGGTCGTGCAATGAGGTTCAAATCTATCACTCGAATCTCCAGGTGTATGTACACCCCCCCCCTCTCGAGCCAAACAGCTGTCTCTCTATGGATCTTTGTACACGCGTCTCTTTAAGATTCTCTGAGACACACGTACATACACATCTATTTACATATCTAACTATCTAGCTCTTATCTATCTACCTATCTATAGCGATATATAGATGTCTATCCTTATGTGTATACATCTATCATTCACAGTTTTACACCCCTCTCAAGTGTATGTACAGCTGATGTATACGCACACCGAAGTTTGCGGAAGACTCCCGTTTTCACCTTCTACTTTATATTCATCTGTTCTATCTTATCTCCTTCTTCGCCCCTTGTCTATCCACACTTCCGAGAGTGGGAAGAAAAAGATGAAGAGAAAGAAAAGACCTTGAAAAGGAACAGGGTTTCTTTCCTTCGCTACTGAGAAGCCAAGTGCGGAGACGCTTTCTTTCTTCTTCGTTTCGTCATGCAGACTACAGAAGAAAGCAAATCTCCACCAAGATGAAAGTTAGCTACCAGAAAGCCCGCGTCTCGTTCTCAAGATCGGGCTCTTCTTCCTTTTTCATGTTCTCTTCCTCGAGATGACAAGTTCCTTTCGTTCATTCAATTTTCTGCTCTTCTTCTTTACACCTCCCTCCTATTCTTTCTCCTTTCTTACTTGTTTAGATTCCTCTGGGGACAGCAGCTTGGAA
>NW_027153624.1:0-11479 GCF_002600585.1 Cystoisospora suis
GACGTTGAGGGAGAGTATCGGCTTATATTCGAATAAGAGGAAGCAGAGTCTTGTCTTTCTCTTTCTTCTTCTTTCTGTTGTATTCCTTCCCCCCCAGCAAGGAATAAGTAGTAGTAGAAATAGTAGTAGTAGTCGTACGTATTGTATTACTTGTATGGGTAGTATTTGTATTAGTAGGACAGAGTTAGGAGTCTTATTCTTACGATTCTTCTCTATAGTAGTGAGGCAACTACTATGACGACTACTACTACTACTATGGCTTCTATTCCTATCACTTTGGTCTCCCTAGTATAGGCGTGAGGAGTGTAGGTATTGCATATCTACTAAGTCTGTTTAACTACTTCTATTCCTACTCCTACCAGTCCTAGTCCTCCTACTGCTTGTCCCACATACTCAGAGACGTACAGAGGCTAAACAAGAGTAATACAGATAGCAGTCTCTCTGTCGCTCCATCTCTCTCTCTCTGTCTCTCTTAAATCTTTCTTCATGATCTCTTTCATCTCTTTCTATCTATTCCTAGGGCGATGTCTCTTCATCCTATATACATACGTACCTACATACATATACAGATAGATAGAGATATGTATATATATATAGAGAGAGAGAGAGAGTTATGTATGTAGACCTTCAATGATACAGAGAATTTTTGTCTCTCTTGCCTCATCTCCACACCTCATGAGAAAAGTGCGACCCTTTCATCACCTCTACTCCATATAGACAGACATATATAAATATATACATATATATATATGTATACAGAAAGATTGCTCGACATACATATATCTACATATATACATGTATATGGATATAAGCGACTAACTATCTATCTATCTATATATCTATCTATATCTCTCTTTAATCTATCTATATGAAGAAAGTGATGAAGAGGAGCAATAGTGAGAATAGAGGAGGAAGAAGAAGAAGAGATTTTCCTCTGTGTGAAGAAGAGAGAAAAGAGAGAGAAACTTATAGATTTAAGAGACCCAGAGAGAGACGTGTAGATCCTTCTCTGTCTTTCTTTCTGTCTTTTCTTTCTCTCTTTCTTTCTTTTCTTTTCATTCTTTCATTTCCTCTTAGCTGTAGATCAACTCTGTGATGAAGACACGACAAGAGAGAGAGACCTCTTAGCCTCTATCTTCACCTCCCAGGGAACCTCCCCGGGAATCTCTTCTTCCTCTTCTTCCTTCCTCTTCTCGCTTCAAGAAAACAAGACAGATCAGAACCTTACAGAAAGAGAGAAAGAATGGAGAGAAGGCCTCTCCTCCCCGACGAACTTCCATATGGTCGAAATTGGCGAAGACACTCCTGACCTTTCGCATGAAGAGATAGAAAGACAAGCGCCAAGGAGTCTAGACTCCCTCCAAAACGGCAACAGGAAGGAAGAGCCTTTAGATCTAGGAAAGAAGATCATAACTCACGAAAGGCTCTTCATTCCTGATACGCCTCAAAGTAAGTGAAAAGAGGTCTTCTCTTTCTCCTTTTCTCCCGTCAAAAGAGTTATGGGTCTTTCTCCTTTTCTTTTCTCCTTCTCTTCATGAAGGGAAAGAAAAGAGGAGGAGGAGGAGGATCCCTTTTACAGATCGCAGGAGAAAGAGAAAGAAAGAATGATATGTTACCTACACTTGAAAGAAAAACGTCGAGTCAGATGCTTAGAAAAGGAGAGAGAGAGGCATACAAAAGGATAGAAACGTAGATAGACAGCTATAGATAGATAGAGAAAGAAAGAAAGAAAGAGACATCCAAAGATCACATATACACAGTCGATCATTCATAGTAGAAGCGATCTCTGTATCTATCTCTCTCAGTAGGAGAAAAAGAGGCTACGCGGCATATCTTTCTTTCTTTCTTTGTCTCACTAGTGAAAGAGAGAGAGAGAAGAAAGAGCGATAGAAACATACACATCTCCTGTGTATCTACTCTTCGAGAGAGAGAAAGAAAAAGAGAGATTTCTTTTATTTTTCTTGTGCGTGTAGGTGTGTTGATTGAGTCTTGTCCGAAGGGAACGCCCGTGACCCAGGGTGTGTGTACATACACCCCATCAAAGAGGCCTTCCGTCTTCGATCTCTTTCAAGCCGCCACTTCTACTAAAAGAAACGAAGAAAACGAAGAAGATGAGACACGCCTAACCTCTCAAACACCCCGAGGTAAGAAGAGAAAGAAGAGTCTTCTCTCTTCGTTTTCCAAAGTAAGAAAAGAGTGAGAAAGAAAGAAAGTAAGAAAAGAGTGAGAAAGAAAGAAAGAAAAGAGTGAGAAAGAAAGAAAGAATGATAGCGATGAAAAGTTTCTTAGAGCTCCAGTAACGCCTCTTTACCTCTCAGTCTCTCCCTTATTTCTCTTTTCCTCCTACGTGGCTATCCTTTCTTCTCTGCTTTCATCTGCTTCTTTGTGAACTACTTTTCTCTTTAGCTCTCTGCTTAAGTAGATCACAGTGGACTATTCTTCTTCTTCTTTCTCTTCTTCTCATTCTTTCTTTCTTCTTATGTTTTCTCTTGCGTGCGAGTAGGAGTAGTAAGGAGCTCGAGAAGTCGGCCTAATAGGCCTCCTTTTGTCGCTGATCCTCCATTCAATCCTGACCTATGCTAAAGACACACAAAAGAAAGAAAGAAAGAACGGAAGAAAGAAAGAAAGGAGAGAGAGAGGGAGAGAAGATAGGAAGGAAATGATAGATAAAGAAAGGCTTTACTACTACTCCTACTACTACTCCTACTTCGATCAGGACTTGTCTTCTTCTTCTTATCTGTTTCATCTTATTCATCTGTAGTCCTACGAGTTTATCTTTTTCGTTGTCTTTCTAAGTTTCTTTTCTCTCTGGTCTTCGTCCTTCCTTTTCAACACATTCTTTCTCTGTATGAGGGTTTGCGTCTTCTATGTTCGCAATGATCCATTTGTCTATCTCTTAAATGATGTATGGTCTATCTATAGATCTTCTTTATTCATCTATCTATCTATCTCTCTATCTATGTATCTTTCTTCCTTTCATTTTTCGATCTTTTCTTGACTCGATTGATCTCTTTTCTCGTAACCCATTTTTGGTCTATGATCGATCTCCCCTACAGCATCGAAGGAAAGAAAGAAAGAAGGGGGTCGAGTTTCCTTCTTCTTTCTTATCTCTGCAATTTCCTTCACACTCCTCTACTCTCCATAAAACTCACACAACGACCTCCATATACATACACATACATATAGGCATAAATATAGATATATAGATTAAGGATAGATAGAGAGATAGATAGATAGATGCATATTTACATAGGAATCGGAGATAGATCCATGTATATGCCAGTAGATATATACTACAGATATAGATATATACTACATAGACAGATATCTATGGGAGCTTTATGAAAGATTAGAAATACGAAGGAAAGAGGGCTTGTGTGAAGAGAGAAGTGTGCGGAGAGAAAAAGAATACGATAGGGACTATGACTAAAAGAAGAAGAAATTATGTCAGAAGGAGATTTCCTTCTTCTCTTCATATCTCTCACTCTCTCTCTCTCTCTGTCTCCCTCTCTTGGTATCTTTCTCTCTTCTAGTTCTTTCTCCTTCCCGCGGCCGGAGAAAAAAGTCTGATAAGTCTTTCATCTTCTTTCTTTTCTTTATGAAAGGAAATGTACAAGAGCAGGAGGAAAAAAAAGAAGAAGAAAGAGGATATAGCAAGTAAACACTTCGACAAAAGAATGTGTACATACACACATACATACTATATATACTTATACATACATATTGATAGATAGATGCATATATATGTACACACCTATACGTATTCATACATAGATAGAGATAGATACACACATAGATGCATGCATACACATCCACATGCGCAGATATATATACATACACGTCTTCATACATAAATATATACATACATATATGTATATATACATACACATACGTATTGATCAGTAGAGATTTATACAGGGATAGACAGATCGGTATTTATACAAGAATATCTCTATATCCATTCATATTGATAGATACAGTAGGAATGGCCGTGCAGCATGCATTGATAAGAGCTGCTTTCGCCAAGCTTTTACCTCCTCTCTCTCTCTCTCCTGTTTGAAACTACTCTATGTAGGCACATACACCGGTAAGCATCTCCACATACATAAAGAGAGAGAGGGAGAGGATAGAAATGAACGAGAGAAGAAAGAGAGAGAAAGATGACTAGGTCAAGGAAGAGAAAAAAATTGAAGAAGAAGAAGAAGGTGACTTAACGTTACTTTCGTCGATCGATCTGTCTATCTATTCATAAGAAATCCACGAAGATCTTTCTTTCTTGCTGCCTTATTTTACTTCTCTCTCTCTTTCTCACTCGCCAACAGAAAGGACAGCCTAGGAGAGAAAAGATAGAGAGAAGAAAGAAGAAAGAAAAAAGGTGAAAAAGAAAGGAAGAACGACGGAGAGGAAGGCCGATGGTAAGAAGCTTGTCGGACTATCTTTCCCTCGCCAACTTTCTTTCTTTCTTTAACTTCCTTCTTCAACTTCCCTTCTTTAGCTTTCGTTCCCTCGCTTTCTTTCTGTCTTTCTCAAAGAAGAAGAAAGAGAGAACGAGAGAGAAGGAGAGACAGATGAAGAAGAAAAGAAGAGAGAAAGAGAGAGACATGAGGTGTGTCTCTCTTTTTTCTTTTTCTGCATGCGAGCATACGTACATCTTGAGAGGAAAAGAAAGAAGAGAGAAAAAGAGATCTTCTTTCTTTCTTTCTTATCATTATTCTCTTCTTCCCTTTCTCCTTCCCTCTTTTTCTTTTTCTTTCTTCAAGTCTTTTCCAACATTACCACGTATTTCTTCTTCCTAGTTATTCTCCTTTTTCTCTTCTCTTCTTCTTTTTCTTTTTCTTTCTGTGGATCTTCTTGTTGTAGACCGTGGTAGCTCTTCTTCTTCTCTCCATTTCTTTCTCTTTCTCTTCTCTAGTAAGCTGCGAAGAAACATAGACGGCAACTTGAGTAAAGAGAGGACTTTCTCTCTTTTTCTGTTAACGAAAGAAGAGAAAAGATAGAAAGACTCAGAGGAAGAGTGTCTATACACTTCATAGATATTCTCTTAGAAGAATCCATAGAAGAGGAAAAGCCGAGTGATAAGTTCGCAGAATAGCTTTTCTCTCTTTCTCTTTCTTTTTCTCTAAATCTGCACGTCTCTCCATCTGTTGGATAAGAGAAGCAAACCTCTTCATTCATATTTTTCTCTTTTTCGCACGATCTCTTCTCTCAAGCACATCGGCATCCCATCGAGCCTCTCTTTCTTCTTTCTCTCTTCTTCTCGTCTCTCTCTCTTGTCAGGCGTACACCATACCAGGTGTATATACACCCGAACTGCATTCCATCAGCATCTTCATCCTTCTGATAGTATCTTTCTTCTTCTTCTTTTCTCTTTCTTTTTTCCTTCCAGTCACCTTCCACGTCTCCTTTCTTACCTCTTTTCATCCTTCCTGCGTTCTTCTTTTCTCATGAGAGACAGAGCAAATTCCTTTTCTTCTCCCTCATCATCGACGTGACAGTCGACACCTCGAATTTAAGTCCTTCCCTCGTGACTTCTCCTTCTTCACCTCACAAGCAAACACTCTAAAAAGAAAGAGAACAAGCAGAAGAAGAAGAAGAAGAAAAAGAAAAAGAAGAGAAAGAAAGAGAAGAAGAAGAAGAAACTTGAGAGTTTGTGTTTTGTAAGTGTGTGTGGAGTAGTAAAGAATCGATGTGGTCGAGATGTTTCAATCCTTGTTAGGTCGCTTTTCTGATCGATGGACTTCTCAACTTCCTCCTTCTTTTAATTATTCAATAGGAGAAGAAATTGCTCTTCCTTTTTCTCTCTCTTCGGGTTTTTTTCTCTATTCTTGTACACGTAAGAATGATGGACTTCCTGCGTCTCTCTTTCTGCTTCAGAAAGGCAAAGCCACCTCCTCCTCTTCTTCTTCCTCTCTTTCTTCTTCTTCTTTATCCTATTCTTCTCTATCAGGAGGAGGTCTAAATGGGGACGCGCATTCGGCTTTATGTGACTTTTCAGGCGGTCGGAGATATCTGCAAAGAGCGAAGTCTCTCCTCCATCCAGATCTGTTGAAAGTCCTAGACACCTACGAAACAGACACGTCTCTCTATCTCGTTACGGAGAGATGCTTTCCTCTCCTTTATCTTCTTCATCTTGACTCAATCTTCTCTTCTGAGAAAGAAGAAGAAGAAAGAGATGAACAAGAAGAAGAAGAAGAAAAGAAGAAGAAAGAAAGGTACGGAGGAGGGAGGAGTAGATCTTCTTATTCATCTGCTTCTTGGGAAAGTGAGGAGTTGCGGAGCTCCGAGAGAATTCTCGACTCTCCTAGGTTAGAAAGGAAAAAGGAAGAAGAGAAGAGGAAGAAGAAAGATCTTTATCCTTTGAGAAAAGAAGAATTAAAAGATTTGATCTTATCAGCTAAGGCAGATCTCTGTTGGAATGTCTATCAGGTGACTAATGCCTTAGCTTTTCTTCACGAATCTTGTTCTCTCATCCACGGCCTTATCACCCCTCTCTCCATCTTCGTCACGCAAAAAGGTACCAAAAGAAGAAGAAAAAGAACTAGAAAAGCATTTCTTCTCTCTATCTTCCTGCTGTGCGCTTTTCTCTCTCCCTTCTCTCTTCTTGTCTCAGTCTCTTCTTCTCACTCTTCTTGAGAAAGTTCCTTGTCTCTCTTTGTGCGTCTCTTTCTCTCTTTCTTTCTCTCCCTCTCTCTCTCGTTCTTCTGATCTCCTCGTGCATGTCTCTATCTATCTCTAATCTATCTATCTGTCTTTGATCTATCTACCTATCTCTAATTTATCTATTTCGTTAATCTATCTTTAATCTATCTATCTATCTTTAATCTATCTATCTATCTATCTATCTTTAATCTATCTATCTATCTTTAATCTATCTATCTATCTTTAATCTATCTATCTATCTTTAATCTGTCTATCTATCTTTAATCCATTTATCTGTCTTATATATATATATAATCTACGTATCTATCTATTTCCGCTCTGTCTCTGCACTCCTCTTCCACTACTACTTCTACTGCTACAAGGGCTAGTCTATCAATCTCTCTTTGTCTCTCTCTCTGTCTCTCTTCTTTCTTTCTTTCTTTCTTTCTGTCCTTATGGTCGAGTGAAGAGATTCTTGGTCTTCCCTTTCCTTCTTTTTCTTTTCTTTCTCTACTCGAGAGCAAAGAAAGCACCCCGACCTTCTCTTCTTCTTGTTCTTTCTAATTTCTCTTCTTTCTTCCTCGTTCATAAAGAGATCAAAACTCCTTCATCCTTCTTCTTTTCTTCTTCTTCTCTCTTTTTGTCTCTTATCTACTTATTGAAGCTTCCAGATGTCTCCAAATCCAACAAGAGAACCTCCCCGACTTTCTTATCTTCTTCATTCCTCTCTCTTCTCTGGAGCCCCTTCTTCTTCTTGCAAGGTGTCTGTGTATGCGGACACTTGAACTGAAGAATAGTCACTTCTCTCTCATTCTTTCTTTCTGTCTCTCTTGTCCTTTATGTCTGCATGCAGTTAGCTACACGCGTGTCTAGACAAAGATACCGAAAGAAAAAAAAAAGAGAGAGAGAGAGAGATTTATAGAAATCTCAAGATTCGGACAGTTCTTTCCATCGATCTGGCATCTATCTTTAGTCTATCTAGTAATCTAGAGAACCCATCTCTTTCTCTCTTCTCATTCACTTCATTCCTATCGCCTCTCTTCTTCTTCCTTTCTGTCTTTCTTCTTTTTCTCTTCTTTTCTTTTCTTTGCAGGTGCATGGAGGTTATCGTGTTTCGAGTATTGTCGACCTTCTTCTTCTTCATCTTCTTCTTCTTCGTCTTCTTCTTCTTCTTTGTCTTCTCTTCTTTCGGAGGTTCAATCGAGCTCGGCAGTCTTGCAAGGCTGGGAACTTCCTAAGGCTCCCTATCTCTCCTCCTCTTCTTCTTCTTTTTCTTCTTTGTCTTTTTCTCATTCCTTTAATCACACCAACTCTTCCACAGGAGGAGGAGGAGGGCAAGAGGTCGATCATCTTAAGGCATTCGATCTGTAAGAGAGAGAGAGAGAGAGAGATAAAAAAGAAAGAAGAAGAAGAGACAGAAGAAAGGAAGGCGGTTTCATTTCTCCCCTGCTTTATATCTCTTTTCTTCAATTTCTTCTTCTCCTCTCCGTAGACCAAACCCACACACATACACCCCATGCAGCAGCACCCTCTTCACATGAAACAGATAAATACTTTAAAGAGAGCTAGATCAAAGATAGATACGTTAGAAGTATAGATTAATGATAGGTCGATTAAAGACAGATAGGGCTAGAATTCGGAAGTGTCCCTGTAATAGTAAGAGTAGTAATAGTAGTGGAAGTGATCTCGTATGTGTATGTGTACGGCGCGGCGGTGTGAGATCTTAAGAAGAAAAACGAGAGAGAGAGAGAGAAGATGCCTCGGGCTTCTCGTCGTGTAGAAAAGGATTTTCCTTATTCCTCTTCTTCTTGTCGGTAAGGGTGCTGACCTATCTTACTTCTCTCATGTAATAAGCCATTGCGACTTTTCTTTTTTCTTCTTTTCTCTCTTGACTCCGGGTGTATGTACATACACCTGAGAAAGAACACTCTTCTTGTCATTCTTCGTGTTCTCCTCTGCCCCTCTGTTTTTTTTCTCTCGTCTTCATCCTTTCCTAACTTTTTCTCTCTTTCTCATTCACATCTCTTTTCGATAGATGGATTAGCCATAGATCGATCAATGATATGAATGAATCCATCTCCCCTTCTTCTTTCTCTTCTCTTCTTTTTCCTGTCTCTCTTTTTGCGTGTAGAGCCTGTTTAGCTTCGTTGATCGCATGGTGTTACTCCAGGCTCTCTTCTTCATCCTCTGCTGCTTTTCTTTCACGAAGAGATCTCAAAGACTTTCTGGGCTGTCCGTCTTCGTCGAACTCTTCCCCCTTACCTCCCTCGGCTCGACAACTGTATCACCTCCTTTCGCACCCTTGCTCTTCCCTTTCTTTGTCAAATCTTTTGAAAACGCATCCTTTCTTCAATGAGAATGGGGTGTGTAAGTCTCTCCTTTTCTTAAGAGAAGTCCACGTGAAGAGTGTGTACGAAAAAGAGGTTTTCTTCGAGAGACAACTCCCCATGATGCTCCAAGGAGAAGGCGAGAGTGAAGAGCATCGACAAGGAGAAAGATACACCCCCTCTTCTTCTTCTTTTTCTGTCCTTCCTTATGCGGTTCAAGAATACCAGATCTTACCGGAATTACTGACAATTTTAGATCCTAGTAGCAGTCTCGTCGGGTGTACAGACACCTCAGCCAGTTCTTCTGCATCGATGCTTCTATCTCTACAGAAGACGGAAGCGGTCGAGGGACACCTAGAAGTCACTTCAATTACACCTGCAGTTGTCGGGTGTTTGACTATTATCATCGCTGGAAAGACAAGAGAGAAGATAAGAAACAAAAAGAAGAAAAAGAACAGAAGAAAAACGCAAATGAAGAAAGAGCACATGCAGCAAGGAAAAGAAACACCGCAGAAAGGACTACATGCAAATGAAGAGGAGGGAGAGGGAGAAGATCAAGAAGAGGAAGAAGAAGAGGAAGAGGAAGAAGGTCTGCATACAGAGAAATTAAGAAGAGTTCTCGAGAAGCTCTTCAAATCAACGGATAGATCTATAAGGTAAGAACAAGCTCAGGTGAATGTACACCTCAGCTTGCATGTCTAGGGATGCATTTGTTGTATGAGACTGTTAGACGTGGGCGTTCTCTTCTTCTTCGGTCAGTTTTCCTTCCTTTGGTACTTTTTTAACATCTCTTTCTCTCTCCACTCCTTCTGACAATAGCACATCATACTTCTGCTAAAGATCATATCTACGTGCCTGTATATATATATATAGTATCCATAGATACATGGGTGTATACTCATCTATCTATGTATATGTGCGTGTGTGTATAGATATACATGCATATATGTATGTGTGTAGATTGGTATGTAGTATTAAGGGTCATACTTGCAAGTATATAATCCCTATAGACTCCAGTATGTCTATTGATCTCTGTATACGTGTATATACACACGTGTATACGTCTGTATAGATGTGTATAATCCAAGGATGCGGTAAGTCCGTCAAAGAAGAAGGAGTTTCTTGATTTGCATGCGAAAGATCAGAGAACTTTCTTTCTTCATTCTCTTTTGTATTCTTCTTCTCCCTTTTCTTCTTTCTTTCTCTTTCTGTCTTTAGATATACTTTGCTCACGTCTTTTCCTGTATTAGATCGACTGATCCCTGCGAGCTTATATTCGAGGATTTTTCCAAGCCTTCTGTTAGGTTTATACGATTCGGTCGTTTTGATCAAAGATGAAACACTGAAGTCTCTCGTCGTTGCATGCGCAAAAATTGGAGACAACAAAAAGATGGTAAGAGAAAGATACATCTTCTTCTTCTCCTCTCCTTCTTTTCTTCTCCTTCTTCTCTTCTTGTTTTTCTTCATCTTGCTGTGTGTTGTCGATAGCATGGTCGATTGAAGAGCATCGAAACACGAGGATCGATTCAAGACTTTGACTTTTACAAGAAGAGACAAGACCACTGGGGAAGGGTGTTCTATCGATAGAAGAAGAAGAAGAGGTTCTCTCTTGACTTTACCTGCTGTTAAATCTCTCTCTATCTCTTCTACAGTTCGATGTATGTATCGCTAGATAGACACCTGCACATGCATCTCTACCGATATATGTAAGAACGAATACGTGACTCTTTGCCTTCTTTTTCTTTTCTTTTTCTTTTGGAAGAAATTACTCGAATGAAATAGAGGGTTCCTCACTTCTCTCGTGTAGACTCGGGTGCGCGCGTGTCTCTCTCCTTTTGCCTGTTTTCTCTGAGGGATGAACAGTTGACTTTCCTCTTCCGCTTTTCTCTTCTTTCTTCTCATGATAGGCTCTTTCTTCTTCTTTTTTCATTTATGTAGGTATACATCACCGCTAGCTAGCTAGCTAGCTAGCTGGCTATGTGTGACTTCTCTCGAGGTCTTCAATAGAATCGTCATCAGAGCAGACAGACGAGACAGGAGGAGAAGCTACACGAATGGATCTCTTTTTACGACACATACATGCATGCAGAAATAGAATTCCATAGTGCTCTACATATCTATAGATTCATCCATCTGTATACCCACATATATATGTCCTTCTATATATCTATATATATGTGTATCTATGTGTGTGTAGTATGTATATCTTTCTATATGCATGTCTATCTTCCTATCTATGTATATATATGTATGCTTTGTATGGTAGTAATGTGTCGTTGTTGTGATGTCTAGATGGAGAGCTGCTTGGAGAATTTGATACGTGTATCTAAAGATGGCGAAGGTCTAATACGAACCAACACAGTCATCTGCTCTGCAAAAATTTCTCTCCTACCCAAAGCTTTTCCTCTCTTTCGAAAGCACGAAAAGTTCGCACAGGTGACAAATCCAAGACAAAAGCAACTCTCTCTCTCTCTCTCCCTCTCTCTCTCTCTCCCTCTCTCTCTCTCTCTCTC
>NW_027153625.1:0-289 GCF_002600585.1 Cystoisospora suis
TGAGAGTTAAAGGGGATCGAGGGGAGTCGATTGCGCTAGGTTTCAGCTCCATACGAGCGAAACTCGCAGCGCTATTTACATGTCCATGTTTGAGTTGAGTGTATATGCATAGTGGAATCCTACATGTGTGGCTGCGGGGCTCACAGGGGGAATGGGAGCCTACAAGTAGCACAGCTAGATAGAGGAAGAGAAGAGGTACCTAGAAGTATCCAAATTAGCCCCGTAACCCTCTAGGTTATGGAGAAATCGATTAGCGTAAATTAGAATAGAGTGGTGCAAGGCCGCGCAA
>NW_027153626.1:0-17415 GCF_002600585.1 Cystoisospora suis
TATCTATATATCTTCAATCTTTAATCTATCTTTAATCTATCTTTAATCTATCTTTAATCTATCTATCTATTTCAGAATTTGGTGTGTGTGTTAAGATACCTTAGCTTGTTTTCCGAGGAGAAGACGCCTAACAGGTCGTTTCCAGTCATCAAGGTAGAGCCAGGCAGTCCGGAGATAAGAGAGATCTCTCAGATTCATACAATTCACTCCCCCCGCATAATCTGTCAGAATTAATCCCTGGCGAACTTCTCTCATCTCTTGTCTATACAGTCGATAAGGACAACTTGAAGAACTACCAGAAGAATAGCAAGAAGAAGAAGAAGAGTTCTCTCCACTTGATACGGCTCCTCCGGACGGTGAGAGAAGAGAAGAAGAAGAAGACAACTGGCCTATGCCAGAGCCCCCGCCTGTCGTATTTTGCTGCCCTCCGTGATCGTACACCATGAGGCTCGAAGTGCTATTACTGGGGAGCTTGTGGATGTAGTAACGATTGCGAGCTGATTAAAAGAGAAAGAAAAAGAAAGAAAGAAAGATAAGAAAGTAAAATTGACAACAGACAGATGGACATGATGGATTCGGAAAGAAATGAAGAAGAAGGTGAAAGGCGGAAGTGAGAGATCAAAGAAGTTTCCTCTTTAACCTGTTCGGGTTGGAGTGTCTTTTCATAATTAGAGAAAAGAGAAGAGAAGAGAGACATCGCCTTTCTTATCCTATCCTTCTGTCTCCACTTGGTCATTCCAAAGTCGAGAGATGGACGATCACATACACTCTATGTATGTACACTCCACAGATGTGAATACATACATATATCTATAAGGGATTCTACCTTAGTAGAAGACAACGACACTGTATTCTACACAACTAACAGTACATACAGAGGAAGCTATACACATATGTATAGAGATACTTAGAGAGAGAGAGAGAAGGAAGTTCATAGATGACTGGACAAGACAGCTGGAGATACAAGGTTTCTTCCTTCCTTGCTCTAGAAGTCAAGAGAGGTAGATGATAAAAGGGAGAGCCACAATAGCCATGTCTTCTCCATGTATCTCTCCCCACCTATATCAACATCTGTTTCCATATAGAGTTGTATTTACATAGGTATATATATATATGTATATATATACGAATCTGCACGCAAAGATATTGATGGATCTAGATATAAGTGGTGGGTATTCATCAAGTGATTAGTCCGTCCACTTCTTTCTCCATCGCTGCTCGACTCTAGAATGAAAAGACACAAACGACAGAGAAGAAGATTGAGAGAAAACGAAGAAGAAGAAGGGAGAGAGCAAAGGTCCAGAAATAAGAGAAAGAGACAGCGAGACACAGACAGACGTATCTCCAGAGGGTCGTACTGCCTAAGAGGTGGTCTAGTCTACATAGACGGATATAGAAGAAGGACACCTTAGTCGTAGAAGGAGGAGAGAGAGGAGCTAGGTTTCTTACCATAGAAGGAATAGAATTCTTTCCAGGAATTCATATGAGGTCGAGCATAGTTTTGAATGAAATCGCTCAAGAATTCGACTGGATCTTTTTCTCCTTCTCCTTCTTCTTTCTTCTTTTCCTTCTCTGTCTTTGTAAATGGACAAGAGGAAGTTGAGAGACTTTCTTTGCATGCATCCATCTCTTCTTTTGCTTCCCCTGTGTCGTCGCCGTCGTCATCCTCTTCTGTCGGTAGTTCTCGATCCATAAGAGACAGAAGAGAAGAAACAAAGTGATTGAAGAGAGAGAACAAGAAAATGCTAAAAGGGGGAGGGGAAGCGGTAGAAAGAAGAAGAAGAAACGCTCTTGGCAGAAACACTCTTCTCATTCATATCTGTCTGATCCCTCAAGCCCCTAATATCTCCCACATGTCAACTGGATGCTTATTATTCCAACCCTCTCTCTTTCTACGTAGATATAGGGAGCCACGTATGTATACATATATGTGTATCAGTGCCCTATCAATCGATCTTCATTGGATTGCACATCCATGCCTACGGCTAATACACATACCCATCATAGACTTCAGTCTTCTTTTTCTTGACGAGAGACAAGCCTTCTTGCACATGGCGCTATTTCATCGTCAACACACGCACATGACCCCCTACCACACTATTACTATTAGAACACATACAAACCACCGGCCTCGCCATATACATATATACGTATGTATACATATGTAAATAGACATGTATGAAGAAAGACAAGCATGTCTGGATATACCTATCTCTCCATATATAAATATCTATACCTACAGACAAACTACATATGACCATAAGGGCTTCTGAGATGTAGAGTAGAAAGAAGTAAGTACGTAAGGGTGAAAAAGGCCCCGGTACCTGTGGCTTTGTAAGTTAAGGAATGCATGTTTTCTCTTGAAGAAAAAGGAGAGATCTAGCCGCTCACAGCAGCCACCGCCGATGGTATGAGGAGACACCAATATTCATCGCACTCTCTTTCTTTTCTTCCGTACAGAAGTTTATAGACCTATACACATCTATCTATCTATATAGAAAATACATATGTATATGTGTACAGATGTATAGACACTCTACTGGGGACAACCGCCTCGACCATGCCAGAGAAAACAGAAAAGAAGAGAAAAGACGGAGAAGAATGACGAGGTTCCCCCTTACTTACCGTCAAAGAAAGGAATAGACGTACACTCATCTATAGGGACAGGTGAGAGAGCTGAAAGAAAGAAAGAAAGAAGAAAGAATGAACCAATGCAAGAAAGAAAACGAAGAAAAGAGAAGAATGACTCTATCCATTCTGCCATGGTCTGCCCCCGATGTGTGTGACCGTCGAGCCATCCCTCGCCAATACGATTGAAGAAGCAGAAAGGAAGTGAGAGAAGGAGAGAGAGAAAGAAAGTCAAGACAGAGAGAGAAGTAGAGGGAGAAACAAGAGAAGAGACACAACAACGAAGAGAAGAAGGAGGGAAGAAAGGAAAGAAACGGAGAAGGAGAAGTAGGGAAGACAGGAGCATCACCAAAGAAAAAAGAGAGAGAGAGAGAGGAGATGCCAAGTCTACTTGTGCCTTCACACGACGCCTCTTCTCCGTAACCTCTTTCCACGTATTCAGAATGAATGGATCTTTTACATATATATATATAGAGAGGGGGGGAAGAGACGTATACATCTAACTCAATTGGAGCATACATACATATATATCTATATATACCTAGACAGCATATAATACATGTGTAGTTAGATATCTATACGTACATAGAGGTACATATACCTCTGCGCATACGCACAGAGACACATAGAGAATCTTCTGCTGACACTCAAGAGAATCTTTTCTTTCTTTCTTTCTTTCGATTCATCTCTCCCTGTAAGTTGTTGCGTGGATTTATCCTTACGTTGAGGTAGGTTGAGAGCTTTTTGAATAAATTCCTCTTTCTTATCAAAAGGGACTCTCCACAGATTCGCTTCGTAAGATGCCAGAGCATAGGCTTTCTCTTCTTCTTGTCGAAGACGGCTTTCCTCTTCATCTTCTTCTCCCTCTCTTTCTTCTTCTTCTCCTCCTTCTCCTTCTCCTTTCTCTCTCATCGTACCAACACCTTCTCCATCTTTCTCTCCATCAAAGACCCCGTCACTTCTTCTTTGCTCTCCATTCTCTCCAGAAGAAGCAGATCCTTTCCTACTTCCCTCTTTACTTTCTCCTGGACTTTCTTCTCCCATAGTGACAGACGAACGAGCTCCTCCTACGCTTGGCCTCTTCAGAAACGACTTCTTGCCTCCCCCTGATATATCTCTATTGTTGTTGCTATGGTTGAGCCCCGAACATAAGCCGACAGGCCTTCGAGTTAACCATGAGGCCATGAAACTTTGCTGGCCTTTCATAGACTGGAGATCTTTCTGACTCGAAGAAGAAGAAGATTTGCGACTTGAGTTACTTGAGGTAGATGTGGTAGAAGAAGAAGAAATCTCAGAGTTCTTTTGACTGGCCTTAGAAGAGAGAGGAGATAGAGAAGAAGATGTCGTCTGTTTAGACTGAAGGAAGGAAGAAGACAGGAAAAAGAAGAAGAGACACAGAAAGAGGAAGAAAGAGAGAAGTTATGAGAGAGAAGGAAGAGAAACAAATTCATTTGGAGAGTCTGGGGGAGTGGGTGAGGACAAACAGAGAAAACAAAATTCGAAGAAAGAAAGAAAGAAAGGAGCTACAGGCACCCCATGGAAGCTATCTCCACATTCATGTACATCTCTCTAGATCCATATAGGTAGATGGATTAATATAGACCTGCCGGCTTTCTACCTTCTTTTTTATGCAAGAAGAAGATACACATACAAGAGATTCTCAACGAGAGAAACAGCAAAAGATCTACTAGGTGTCTTATGCATGTATACATGTACACATATACATATGTATAGAACCAAATACGTATACATATACATACACATATATACACAGACACATCTGCACGTATAAATATGTGCATCTATGTGTATGCAGGCGACAGAAGACAGGAAGAATATGGAGCGCGTTGCGTTCGAGGCTCCAGAGATCTTATACATATGAATCTTATCGTATCTCCCTGGCGTACACATACACATCTGCATCTGCATATACATCTGCACATATATATGTAAGTGTCTGCATGTATGGACAAAGAGAAGACAGATACATCTAGGTATCTTCTTGGCATGCACTGAGGTTATTCCACGAGAACGCTCTCCCTTCCCCTGTATGCACCCCGCGCATATATGCTTACATATATATTTTTATATATACATCTAGATAGGTAGATAGACAGGAAGACATGTACATACTCTCTCTCTCGTTCGTTCGCATGGTATACACATATCTTTATGTTTGTATGGACTTGGGGTAAATGCACATACCTGTTCATCGACTTGTTTCTTCTTTTCCTTCTCTTTTTCTCTTTCTTTCTTTGCATCCTCTTTTTGTCTCTTTTCTCTTTCTCTTTCTAGCCTCGCCTCTTCAGCTCTCCTTTTCTTGAGTGCCTGTTCTTTTCTTCTTTCTTCTTCTTGTCTTTCTTTCCTTCTCAAAACTTCGACTTTCTCTTTGGCTGTAAAGATCTCCTTCTCAACGCCTTGCTCGATACACTGCCTCAACCTTAACAGACTCTTCACCTTCCTTGATATGCTCTACATACACACAGAAAGGTACATGCAACAATAGGAAGGAAACAGACATCCACTGCCACCCTACAGAGAGTGTCACCGTGAAGTCGAGAGAGATAGATAGACAGACAGATTGAAGATAGACACACAGATAGATTAGGGAGAGATACATGCACTGAAGATAGATACATCGATTAGAGATAGACACACTAAAGACAGATTGGAGAAAGATAGATAGACACTCGGATCAATATGGAAAGACAGTCGAGAGATACTCAGGTCATGCTTATGAAGAAAAGAGAGTAAGAGAGTTCTAAGTATACACAGAGTGAAGGACTGAAACACATATTTATCTAGATATATGTACGGCTATACATGTATGTAAACAGAGAGAGACAGAAGGAGAGAGATAGGCATAGATCTAAATCTGCGTGTCGTTAGAAGAAAAGAAAGAAGAGATGCGGTGGAAGACATCTTGCGAACCCGGCAAGGCCCGGCGCACCCTAGTATACCACCCTACAACACAAACCTACGTCTCGAGGTACATACATATCTATATTGCTCTAGAGAGAGATAAGCACATACAGGGAGACAGGTAGGCTTAAGGAATTGAATGAGAGAAGACATACCGTTCTTTTGTCACGAGACTTTCTTGCCTTTTCTTTAAAGAAGGGAGGTAAGCCTTCGAGAAACGCGCACTCCCAGACCCATAGACATTGGGGTGTGGTATCTTCGTTTTTATCTGGTGTAATCCATGAGGTAAGAGACGACAACGAAGTCGAAAGAGAAGATGAAGAGGAAGAGGAGGAAGAACTTGTATGAGTTTGGCTTGTCGCAGAGCTAGAAGAAGAAGAAGATTCAGCTTGTACATCACTCGCTCCAGGAGAAGAAGATGATGAAGAAAGAGAAGAAGAGGAAGACGAGGATCCATTCCCTGCTGCGCTTACGGCGGCGGCTCCAGAGAGACTTATGATGAGTGAAGCTGCGCTTCCTCCTCCGACCCCAGCACGCCGAGGGATTCCTAGGCTATGAAAGAAGGAAAGAAAAAAAGAAAGAAACGGAAAGAAGAGACATGAAAGCTAAACAGATGAAAGCTTTTTCGGGGCAGAGAAGAAAAAGAAGGGGATGTTGAAGTTCCTTGGCTCTCTCTGTCTGCAGAAGAGGTGTTAGGACCACGAGAAACAAACGCCTTCGAGTAGCTAGCTAAGCAGGACAGATGACTGAAACACTATACCAAGCAGCAAAAGAAGACACCTCAAGTCTCTACACGGCACGACGACACTCATCTTACGTATACATGTATATATATATATATATGTGTAGATACAGAGGGATAGCAGGCTCACAGTAGATCTGAATGAGTATATCCTCCATCTGCATGCAGGTGATCAGCTTGCGATATATGCATGCTTACGATGTATACATGCATACACACATATTCATACATAGACACACATACATATTCATACATATATATACATACACACATACATATGCACATTCAAATATCTCCATACATAGACATACATATTCATACATACATACACATATTCATATGGTACTTACATACCGATACACCCCACGATTGCAGTCTGCAGTGCTGACAGACTTGCATCTTCTAGTCTACGTGATACCATCTCTTTTCTGCTCTCTCTCGGAGAGAAGAAAGATTCTTGAAAGAAGAAAAAAGATAAGAGCTTTTCCTTCTTTGTGTCTCTACACAACGGCTATGGAAAAATCACATCGATAGAGACGTCAGGAACATTCCACAATTCCCTCACCTTCTCCGAGACAATAGAACAGGTATGAGACTTCTTAAAGTATCTGCAGAAGTATCTTGGAGGAGAGACGAATACTCTCCATGGCCCTCGCTATCATCTTTCAACACACGCTGAACTGCTTCTACTAAAGAAGACAAAGGGAGCGTCGAACCTTCGCATAGGGCTCGCAGAAGTCTCTTCAGAAGACTCATACTTGAATCTGCAGAAGCAAACAGGACAGAAAGACACACTAGTGAGGAACACTTCAGCTGTATATAGACCTGAAAAAGAACCAAACAGATATGAGAAAGAAGGACCGCTCACAACACCCTGACAAGACACAGAAGAAGAGAGTCTCCTAGCTTCTCAGATGTACTTTATACATATTGGTATATATACGCATACATGTTTCATCCCTCTGGGACCATGCAAGGAGTGACAAGGACGAACAGGAGAGCGAGACTGAGATTTATCTCTAGCTGTACATACACCGCAGCAAAGACAGGGTTCTTGAAAGAAATGGAGAAAAGAAAGAAAAGAAGCTCTAAATTATAACGAGATAAAGAAGCAGAAGCTCTGAAGAGAGAGAGGAAAGAGTTTCGTATCGTCGTCACCATGGGGGGAGAAGAGAAAGTAAAGACGGACGGGAGATTGAAGACAGAAAGAAAATCTCTCCTTCTAGGGAAGGAGAGACTTTCATTCTTCAGTCAGACACACAGGATCATAAACTCTTCAGGAGAGTGCAGTGTATGTACACGGGTCCAACACACAGAAGCATACTTTCGATCTTCGTATCTTCTGCGTAAAAGGAACAGATCTTGCATGCTTACATTGATATCTAGATACACCTGTGTAAGTATACACCCATATATACATATATACACAAATATACATATGTACAGATATACATAGGTATGCATGCTGCGCCTCCACACACCGACCCTCCTGTGTACAGGCACCTGTAGAAGTTTCTCTTTTTCGACCCTCCTGTGTACAGACACCTGTAGAAGTTTCTCTTTTTCACAGATGCGAGCAAATACCTAGTGTATCTATCTATGTACCTATCTATATATATATATATATATGATATGATTCATGTCCATCTAGAACTACGCGAAGTCAGAATCTCTATAGGTAAGTATCTTTATACAGAAAGAGTTGGAGAAAGAAAGATATAGAGAGATATACCTTCTGAGTCAGTTTTTCCGCCTTCGTCGTCTTCATCTCCCCCGCCGTCGGCAGCGGAGGGAGAAGAAGGTCCACTGAGAATGTGCTGCTTAAGCTCAAGATACACCTGAGGATTTGACAAAGTATCGACCTCCTGCACATGGTACGGGAAAGACAGTACAGAACGGAGAACATATTCAAAGGGAATAGAAAAGATACACGAAGTCGCGGTAACGGGGAAAACAGCAGAAGACTTCTTCCCAACACCCTTTTTAGCAACTTTAACGCCCTATAGAAGCTAGTCGACACATTTATGAATATGTATGCATGTATACAAGTACATCTCTGTATGTATATATGTAGATCGGTAGACAGTTAAAGATTTCGTACAACGCGGCGTGCAGTTAGAATATTTCAGAACGCTTGAGGAGAGACCAAGAAGAGCTGGAAAGCCTATCCAGGCATGCGTATTCACACATATGCTTGACCCATATTTTGACATACAAATACATAGATATGTACATCTATACACATAGACATGTTTGTTTGAATGCGGAAAAGTGAAGAGGATAAAGACGAAAAAGACTTTGACTTACTGGCAAGCCTTGTGAGAGAGTTTGGTGAAGTTCTTTCTCAGTTTCTTGAAGAAGTGGAAAATACAACTGACGGACTTTCTCTTGTTCCGGTGACAGGGACTGCGCAGCAGCACTGCTATGACTACTGTTGCTACTACTAGTACTTCCCGCCCTTGACTCTGCAGTACCTCCTCCCCCTCTCCCTGTGGTTCTCGTGGTTCCCCCTGCTCCTCCGGATGCTCCTGACGAAGAAGTTCCACTAGGTCCACCTCTGTTAGAATGGTTGGCGATCCGTCCTGACGTACGCCGAGTCGTTGATGTAGAGGTACTACTGCTATTACTTGAGGAAGCAGTAGAAGTGGGAGGAAGGGATCGGACTGAACTCCCGGAGTTTTCCGTTATACGGTCACCCTTCCTATCTGATGGAGACGGACTCGCATCTTTGTCTGAGCTGTCCTCAATCAGAATACAATCCTCTGGAGAACGACTGGTGTGACTCTCTTCAGCCTGTTGTTCTTTCCCTGTGCTGTTGTCTTTGTTGCGGTGGGTGTCTCCAGCTGGTGAAGGAGACCTGGAGACTTCTTGACACATAACATTCAAGGAAGGGGCTGACCTCATTTCAACATCATCACACGATACCTCTGAGGGGTCACCTGGTTGGGGTGTATGTACACCTGGCTGAGGTGTATGTACACCTGGCTGAGGTGTATGTACACCTGGCTGAGGTGTATGCAGATGTGGCGGCATGTCAGGGGGATCACTCGGGACATGTGGACTCCCCTCAGCTGTCATACACACATCTTGATGAAGTTCATCGTTTACTGAATGACTGGCAGTGGTTTCAACTGGGGGACAATTGACGGCAGAGGAGTGAAGCGACGATACCCCAGGATCGCAGGCCCCATCTGACTGCACACCTGGCTGAGGTGTATGTACACCTGGTGTGTTAGGACGATCACAAGATACAGGCGGTGCTCCTTCAGCTCCTGCAAGATTCCCATCGTGGTGGGCTTTCTTTGAGGAATAGTCACCTGGTATCACCTCACATCCTTGTACACTTGACTGCGGTGTATGTCCACCTAGAGTTTTATTTTCAGAAGATACGCGCGGCATTCTTTCGGTCCGTACCATACGCACATCTTCTTTCTTGAACGGAGAAGAAGGTCCGTCTGTTTTACGATCTTCGCCAGTCCTCTGACTCAGAGGAATGCATCGAAGATTTTCTTTCTCTGGTGATCCATACACACCATCTACATGAAGACTTGAAGCACCCACACAGCCTCTCTCTTGGACCTGCTGCTGTTGTCGCTTTACGAGTCCCTCAGGAGAGTCTGTTGTATTCCCCGTTTCACACGAAATCTGTACTTTCCTTTCACCACAAATAAACTCCTCTTTCTCTCTTACGTTTAGAAGCGAAGACTTGCTAACTTTGCCTCCCGTGAAAGGAATCACATTCTCCTTCTCATCATCCTCCCTGGAAAGAGGATTCATACCACCTTCCGTAAGGACCCTTGGGTTGTGTTGGTCTCCTACTTCCTTTCCTCTTTCTGCTCTTGATCCTCCTACTAAGCATTCGTTTCTTTCCATCGAGTCTGAAGAAGACAGCTTGAGCTCCGAAAGAAAAGAAGACCGAAGAAAATTCCTTTCATCGGACATTAAACACGGAAGGTGATAAAACGACTCCCCTGTTGCCGTCTGATGCTGTTGGTCTTCTTCTTTCTCTCTCTCAACTATAGGAAGAGATGAACAAGATGTGTGGTTTCCCTTTTCTTCTATCATGATCTTTTTCTCTTCATTCATGACTACAGAAACCTGTTTGAATGAAAGCTGGCAGATCCCTTAGAAATGAATGACAGGAGACAAGGAATGAGGCGAAAGACGACTGAAGAAAGTTGTAGTATCATACTGCTTCACATCGCCTTTGAGAGGTGTAGAAAGGAGAAAGAAACACCGGGAGTGTCCGTGAAAAGATAGATAAAAAGCTCAGGAAACGAAAAGAAACAGGAGAAGTCGATAGAATCGATCAGCATCAATCACTATAGATGTGCGAAATACGAAAAGTTGAGAGGAAAATTAGAAAAGCTCGACTGAAAAAGAAAGCGCCGGAGTGTGAGAAGATACATGGGAAGGAGGGTGACTTTTCTTCAGGGAGGAATGGGGATTCACGACAAGAAAATGCGGATCAAAGAGAAGCCAAAAAAGCGAAAGAGGAATGAAAGAAGAAATCGCAAAAGGGAGAAACCGGGGGAGACAGGAAAAAAAGAAAGGATGAAGAAAAAGAGAAAGAAAGGGAAAGTGTAGAGAGAAAGGGAGAGAGAGAGAGAGAAAGAGGAGGAAGCGAGAGAGGAGGAGGGTGTATGTGGTAGTATGGTCGTGATGCAGTTTTCTTTCTACAGAGGAAGAAAGGGCACGTTAAAGCTTGCTTGTACGAGATAAGACAGCCTACAGAAAAGTACGAAAAGACTGAGTATTGCAGGAAAAAAGAGAAAGAAAGAAAGAGGAGGAACGGAAAAAAGAAGGGGAAAAAGCACACACTGGAGAAGAAAAAGAAGACATATTTATCGTAAACGACGATGAGAGAATGATGGAGGGTGAAGGGTAGCAGCAGTCGGTTTAGATGAAGAGGATCGACATGAGTAGTAGTCGTCGTCGTAGCAGCCGAATGTATTTATTGGGTTGATCTGGCGGTGAGTCCTACAACCGAAACTACTAGAGCAGTCCGGACAGTAGGAGCAGCATCTCTTTCATATCTAGACGATTTCGCCTCTCGCCATTTCTGAGTATACCAAGACACTCTGTTTCGAACAGCCATGATTACTATAACCCCCCCTCTGACAAGTGAAGGCTTTCTCAGTTCGTCAGTCACTGTAACCATTTACAACACGAGCCGGGAGATGAATATAAGAGTCAAGACAAAATGATGATCGTACGGACCTCCCGCTACTCCTACGACTCGTCGTCAGTTCGGTCGGTGTGTTGGTGTTTGTATGTGATGATGGGCTACGGAGTGTACATACACCGCAATGTTTCTCCTTCCAGTGGTGCCCGTAGTATTGAAGAAGGAGCGACGGGGTTCTCATCTTCAAACTAACGTCTAGCTTACCTTCTTCCCCAGTTTATTTGATTCAGGACGGAGGACGTTACCTATTGCGTTCCTTTCGCCGGAGCAGCTCAGACCGTTAACACAAAGCGGACTGTTTTTCTTGTCTTGCTGGGCTCTGTTTCCTTCTCTCGGTCTGCAGCTTTCTCCCATTCGCCTCTGTGCATTTCTAATGGCTAGGCAAGACCTATAGCGGTGTGTAAACCTACAGATAACGATGTAATTCCTCGACTCATATCCTTCGGGGTAGAATGGAGACGACTCGAAAAGGAGAATTACTAGCTCAGCCCTCCTGCCGATACTACGCACCGACCACCCCTGATCCATCCCGTCGTACAAGGATGGAGGCACCTCCGGAGCATAGGAGCTTAACTTAGCTACCACGATCAACGCACAATTATACCTCGTTTCTTCAAACTGATCACCTGGAAGTACATGTTCCCTCAATCAGTTGAGCTGAGTTCACGGAGCTGATGTAGGATAAGAAGTAGAAATGAAGGAGAGAGAAGATGTAATTCTGCATATCGGACGCTACGCTTGTGATTGAGCTGACTCGGTACGCCTTAGAGAGGGCTACAGTGGAGAGGAGCTCCGCTACATCGCAGCCAAGCCTCAACACGTGCTGTCCTCTTTCTCACTCCTGTCTCTCTCATTGTCCCGTCACTTCTCATTCTCTGGATCTACCGGAGTATTCAAATTGAAGTCACACGGCCAGTCAGGCAACGTTCGTTGATAGTGATACGAGGACAATTTTGCCGGAGATCCTCGAATAGCTCTTTTCTCTGGTTTCTGGCTAGAGTGGTGGAGACAGGAGACCGAGACAGCTCGTGAAGTGGCCTAGAGAAAGTCACAAATTCCGACATGTCGGACGGACGGCGGAGTAAAACGGAGAAAGACATCTATAGCTCGTCGCCCTACCTGCCATGAGCAGATGACTTTTTTCATTCTATCTTTATTTTCTTCTTTTTCTCTTTATACCTCGAATATTTTCTTTCGTCTGTTCTGCGTTTCACTACGAAAGGAGCAGTCCAGGGGACGTCGTTCATTCGCTAAGCTAGGGGTACCCGAAGGAATCTTCTCACTGCCGCCTGGACAGGCAGTGCCCGGCAGACGTGCAACTACGTCCTCTTTCACAACAAAGTTCCATTAGACATCTCTCTCTTTCAGCCACAAGTCCTCCATTCAGTGTCTCTGAATTGTCGATCTTACGAGAAGCGCCAGAAAGAGAAGACGGAATTGGCCCGCGGCTACATCTAACACAAGATGAGAGGGCCAAGTGTATGTTTGTGTTACAATGATTTACGCGTAGGAATCCTTCTGTGAGAAAGACTAGGAGACACTTCGCCAAATGGATAGACACAGACGCGTGTGTGTGTGCAGCGTTCTAGAGAGGGCAAGCAGTAGACGAAAGCTTTCTCTCCGATAGATAGGAAACTACGGGGAGAGAAACGGAGGGGAGAACCATCGTGATTGTTCGTGCCGAGAAAATGACGAAAGTTCTTTGACTAAAAGAGAATTAGATGACGAATCTCAGATATTCCTAGGTTGTGACTCTCCAAATCGGTAAGAAAAGCAAAATCTTGGGGGGGGGCTTGCACCTTTCCCTTGCTTGCAGATCCAGACCTGGGCCGTGGTACGAAACGGCCGGCAGACGACACTGCCGCGCGAATGTTTGTCGGGACCTTTCCTAGTATCTATCTATTCTTTCTCTAGCAAGGTCACATTGTCTGAAATTAACTACTTCCAGTCGACTTCTCTTTTCCTCATCGAGTTCGGAACAGGAGAAGAAAGTCTGGCCGAAGTGAATCTATAGGAAGACAGATGTGTCAGATTCCGGGCGGTCTTAACTCTGCGTGCGGGGGCTCTACTCGAAGATAAATCAAACTGATCTTCTGTTCTCCTCGAAGAGAAAGACGCTTATTCTAGCCGCGCACCACCGCTCTCTTTTATCTTTCGCTTGAAAGAAAGATTACTTTTCTTAAAAGATATTCATGCTGGACATCGAGGGTTGGACATCATCATGAAGCGTCGTCGTCTTTCCATTCACCAAACCACATAGAACTCAAGCAAAGAACTCAAACGATAGAATGCTAATGTTGATAAGCATCCTTTCACTTGATATCAACGTCTTTGAAGACACAATCCTCGAGACTTGACAGCGAGAAGAAACCTACAACAACAAGAAAAATCGAGCCAAATGACTTCTCTTCCACCTCTTCCTGTCCTGCCTATCCCTCTCTCTTGATAAGAACACAAGAAAACGAGTAGGGAGAGAATCATTCATCTATTCAGTCTTTCTACTTTATTTTCTTATATTTCTTAGCGTGATGACTCTTTGTATTTGTATTCTTGCTTTACGGTATCTCTCTCCTCGCCGATTCTGCGCGCACCAGACAAGAGAAACGCCATTTTCATTCTTTCTTTCTCCGTCCCTTTTTCTGTCTCCCTCTTGTACTTCTTCTGTTCAAATGAAAGATAAGACGAAAAGTAAAGAAGCTTTGACCGGGACGGCCCTAGCAATGAAGAGAGGAAGAACAACTAACACCGAACACACAGCGCAGCATGTCTTATGAGGAGGATAAACATTCTCAAAGTTGCCGAAAACTTGTGAAGTGAAATGAAAACCATAGACAAGTAGAGCCATATAAAGAAAAACTGATATAAGTGAACCCGGACTCATCGCCATTTTATGCCCGAGTATAACCAAGAAAGACAACTCCCGATCACTCAACCAATCTTTCTTTCTTCTGTCCTTCTATCTCATCTCCCTATCCTATCCTTCAGAGAGAGGCTTCCACACACAGACACATGTATCGCGAAGACAAGAAGAAGATAGAGGAGAGAAAGAAGAGTATGAGGAAAGATAAGATGTCTTCTTTACTCGTAACTCCCCTACACAGCCCGATGTCTTTCTTCAGTAGTCTCGATCAATTAGAAGAAGAACGAAGAAAAGAAACAAGAAAGAGAGAATGACCGTCTTTCCTGGGGGGGCGTTTCTACCTCGTAGGCCAATCGCCGACTGAGGTGAGAAGAGCAGCATGATCTAGGGTCTATCTCCCCCCGTGAATTAAGTGCCTGTCCATGTGTTCTACCGAATTGGATGACGCAGGAACACACCGGCCTTCTATTTACGTTCTCGAATGAGAAGGCAGAAGGTTTTCGCAAAACAAAAGAAAGAAGAAAAAGAAAGAAAGAATACGAGGAGAAAATCTTTTCTCTCCTGAGACAGATGTGAAGAAGATTCAATAGACTAGGGGCTGTCGTCAGTTCAGATCGACAGTGGACGGAGAAACACAAGCAGAAAAAAAAGCGCTCCGGAAAGTAGAAGAAGAGATGGATGCAACTGTCTGAATGGAGAGAAACAAGACAGGAAAGAAATTACTCGTTTCGGAAAGTCAAGAGAAGAATCGAAAGTTCAAATCGAAAAAGAAGAGGACACCCTAAACACACATTCATAGGCCGCAGCTAGCAGCAGCTCGCCATTGAGAGAAGAACGGGTGCCGACAGCTCGATCCACCGGGCGATGTAGATAAACAGCTACCTAGGTTGAGGAATTGATCGATGGACCCGAAGATCTCTTTTTGATTTTGTACAGAAGGCTCTAAAGAATGGAGACTGGGTCTTAGTCAGAAAGAGAAAGAAAGAAAGAGAAGTCTTTGGGTATACGATGCACGGCGACTGCGAAACTGAATGACAATGATTGATCAGGATGAAAACGACTGCTCAAAATTTCACTTTCTTATTGTTCTTTAGACACGCACAGAGTGGTAGAGAAAGGACGAAGCTAGATAAGAAGAGCTAGGATCTTCCTCTACTTCTGCAAAGGTGAACGCCTCTGAGAAAGACGAGTGCAAGGGAGAAATATCGTTATAGGAGCACCGCATACACACGGAGAGAGAATCACAGAGAAGAGCCTTTCACATCAGTTGGAGAAAGACAAAGAGCGCAGCAGAAAAGAAACAGGTTGTCCCGGCCGATCATCAACTCGCTCTCGTTGACTTTTCCAAAGGACTTTAAGAAAAAAGATAAACTGAAGATGAATTCTGGAGAACTCTTCTTGTCATCCATCCTGCTCGATACATGTATACATTTTCTTCCTTTCTTTGAACTTCTTTCATACTTCACTTGGCGCTATCTATCTAGCTCAATTCAGTGACTTGACGGTATATGAGAAATCTCTCCTTCTCTTCTTCGTTGTATCATCTCCCTTCAGGAGATCACACGGAGGTATATACGAACGAAATATATATCCACAGCTGTCTAGTTATCTACCTAGAAAAAGACGTCTTTCTCACCCTGCAGCTGGTCCATACATAGACAGGCGTATACAGAGAAATACACGAAATCTGTCTATCTCTATATGTGTGTATGGACAGAGATGGGACCATCTGAAGATGCTGAGGAAAAGAAAGTTGAGAGAACAAAACGAAACACTCTAATGTGGATAGAACATCACTTCTTCTCTAACAAAGAAGCAGAGAAGTTTTAAAAAAGAAAGAAAAGAAGAGATCGCCATTCTCCTTACGTATGTACTTTCTATGAAGCATATCAATCAATCAGTCTAGCCATCTGGATCTAAGTGAAAAGCTAAAGTTTCTCTTCTTTCTCTCCTCTCATTCTTTCTTCCTGCTTTAACCTTGCTTTCTTCAATTCCTCTTTAGGAATGATGACAAAAAGAAAGCAGTTCCTCGGCGTCTCGCCTTCTCCACCCTCGGTGAGGTGTACGTACACCTCGGAGAGGGAGACAAGCTAATGGTGAGTACGAGCGGTGAGACACTAAAAACGTGGAATGAAGTTCTCTTTTTCTTCTCCTTTCGCTTGGTTTCTTTCTTTCACTCTCCTTACACTGATTATGAGAAGCTTCAACTTCTTCACTTTCTCTCTTTCACTCCTCAAAAGACAAGATAACTCCAGATATCTTAACTTTGTATCCTCTCTTCCTCAAGGCTTCCAGAGTAATAGCTGACTAGTCATTCATTCACCCGGACAGAGAGCAGATGAAATGTATTTCCATCCAGAATACACACGTTCTCCTGCTTTTCTAGTCTCTCATTTCTTGTCATTCCTCCTAAGAAAAACATTCTCTTTTGCTTCTCCCCTTGCCATCCTCTCTTTCTTTTCTTCAGGGATTAATACACGAGTATGAAGAGAAAAAAAGCTTCGCCTTCTCTACCGTTAGAATGAAAGAAGATCTCTCAAAAGGCATGTGCTGTTGAAGAGCAGTTGGGTGGTAGAGGTATGCCTGTATATCAATATGCATGTATAGATGTACGTACACCGTAGGCTGGAGATGACGGAGAGGTAGGACTCCTATTATCCTCATACTTCTCTCTTCGGGAAATCTAAAGTCATACCTATATCTATCTCGATCATGAAGTACTGAAAGATCACAAAGATGTGTATTTGCAATTATGGAGCTGATGCTATTATAATAGGAGTTAATTTATTCTACCTTATTATTACAGGGGCGTATTTGGGCTGTAGCTACACCCACGAGTCAATCCATGATACTAGTTGGTCGACTCAGTCCTCATCTCATTCTCCAGCAGCCGCAGACTCTCTTCTTCTCTTTCATCGAACCTCCTCATCTCGTAAGCATCTTCGTAACTTCCCTAGCCTTTGATCTTCTCCTCTCGGAGAATAGGCCGATCATGCCTCCTAAACCTCTACCTTGTTCGACAGAAAAAAAAAAAAAAACACACAAAAAACATACAAGTCTATCTATCTATCTAGCTAT
>NW_027153626.1:17465-37904 GCF_002600585.1 Cystoisospora suis
ATCTATCTATCTATCTATTTTTGATGTATATCCCTTCAATCTCTCTCTCTATCTGTGCCTTCGACCTCTCTCTATCTTTCTCACCGTGTCTTTTCATGCCTGTCTTGATACAGAAGATGGATCGATTTTCTTATCGAGAGAAAGAGACGGAGCCCCTTGTTTTGTCGTCTCTTCTTGTCCATTCTTTCTTTCTTTCTTTGCTTTTCTCTACATCTCTCGAGTTCTTTGCATGCATTCACTGGGGAGCTCTTCCTCCTCGTCGTTGGTGAACCAACATTCTTTCTGTCATTCTTAGTGAATTCTCGATCATCGTTAGAAATGATGCAGAAAAAGAAACAAAGAAAGAAAGAAAAAAAGAACGTTTCGCTTCTTAACAAGAAACAAAGACAAGAGAACAAGAAAGAAAGAAGGAAAGAAGGAAAGAAAGAAAGAAAAAGAAAGAAAGAAGAGATGAAAGATGAGAGAAGAAGAAGAGACTGACATTTTTGGCTTCGTCTACTTTCTCGGCTTGGCGGCAGGTCGATCAAAATCCTTCGCGCCTTTTCTCCCTACGAACCACAGAGAACAAACACAAAGAGGTAAAGAGACAGAAAAAAATAAAGAAAGAGGGACAAGAAAGAAAGAGAAGATAAAAAAGAGATAAGAAAGAAAGCGTTCACGATGCTTCAATATAGGAATCTAAGATGCATATCTGCTGTATTACACGGTGGCTCACGAAAGGGAAGATTCATAAGGTATACGTGATGTAAATATGTACATATATACGGATAGATAGAGAAATAGACCTATATATATAGAGATATATAGATATATAAATATGGGTGGATAGATGGATATACAGAACGTAGGCAGAGACATCAGTAAGTGAAAGAGAGAGGCAGAAGAAGAAAAAGAAAGAAGAAAAAAGTCCTGTAGGGACAAACAAGCGAGTCTATTTGGAGAGGCGTGAGAAGTGAAAGAGACAGCAGATCTCTTTTCTATCTCTCCATACATAGTATCTGTCCGTAAGACACGTGTATCTCTCTATACATATCACTACCACCCATATTAGCTCAACTCACTACATCCATCTCTACACATATACATACATACATATATATGAGAATTACTATCTATCTATCTGTCTATCTATTTATCTATGGTTAATCTCTCAGTCTCCAATCTATCTATGACCGAAGTTGAGTAGAGAAGAAGAGCGTCTTGAGAAGAGGGAAGAAGAGGAGACTCGAAAGTTGACTTCTCTGTTTCTTTTTGTGTCTTGACGCTGTCTTTTTCATGGTGTCTACGGTGCATGCGTTTCTGCTTTCTTTAAATTCACCCCGAAGTTCTTCTCCTATTTCTTGTTGCATATGTGTGTGGGTGTCGAGTCCTACCTGCGAGTTGGCTGTCTGTCTTTTCTTTGATCTTGCTATTGAAGGCCCAGGCGCTTGAGAAGTCTGTCGTATCGACATCCACAAGATGCGTGTGCTTCGTACGCCCTTGCCGCCCGAACTCGCCTCGACGCACTCGCATGGCTTGAGGCAAAATCTTCTTATCCCAATTATCTTCTCTGCAAAGAAGCGCCACAGGTCAGTCACAGAAAGAAAGATAGAAAGATCGATAAGAAAAAAGAAAGAGGAAAAGAAAGAAAGAGAGGAGGGAGGGAAGTCCATGCATCGCATCGAAGGACATGAGCCAAGGTGGATGTATGAAGATGTATGTAGGGTTATGAAGGTACCTATTTATGCTGTAGGAGTAGTAGTAGGAGTAGGGGTAGTATACGAATATGTTTGTCTATGTATATGAATATTTATGCATGCGCGTGTATGGCGGTGTATGTCTACAATGTCGCTTATATGCGGGCTCCCGTCTTCTTATGCCTAGTGCAAATGCATGCCCTGACCTAAGAGGGGTGCTGGAAAGACATAACGAACATGCTTGGCGCTTCGAGAATGATAAGGCAAGAAGACCATGTGATAAGAAATCCACGCAGACAGACTTTTGAGAGAGAGAGAGAGAGAAAGGGAGAAGAAAGAAAGAGATGAAGTGAACTACAAGAAGAGAAAGGAGAAAGGAGGCGTAAAGGACAATAAAGAGCTAGAAACAAAGAGAGCATGGAGAGAGTGAGAGGAATGCATGCAAAGACTCGGCAATCGATCTGTCGAAAAGAGAAAAGTTGCGGAACGGAAAAAAGAAAGTTGAAGAAAGAAGGCAAAACACTTCAACCGTGAAAGAAAGAACACGACAGAGAAGAAGATAAAATGAATCTCCGCGCACATAGCTATCTTGAATGTATCTATATATCTCTGACCTATGTAGTTACTTGGGTATCCAGATGATATGTACGTGATAATTGTGGAGGTTAGAGTACTTCTCTGCAGTCAGGATGAAGGGGATGCTATACAATTGGGTCTTCACTGAGAGATCACTTTATTCATATCTACGAAGAAAGTCACTCCTACCCTACACATACGGCGGTAGACGTCTACTACATCCAGCATACCTCCATCAGAGAACGTTAAGCTAGATACGCCTAGAGATATCTCGGGCTGACAGAGTGAAAGAGGGATTGTCTGTATGCTTGTATCTTACCCGACAGGAGCGTTATAATCTCTGAGATAAAGAGGCTCTTCCCCACTCCTTGCAAGATCTTGAAAGAAAGCACCCTGTTTCACACAAGTGTGCAGTGTACATACACCCGAAAACAATAAGCGTAATAACGAACAATAGCAGCAGCATTGACATTCCCTTTTGCATGCATGCATGCATTCTTTTCTTCTAGAAAGGTTTGAGTGTGTTCTTCTTCTTTTCTTTCTTTCTTTTCAGAGTAGAAACCCCGAAGAAAAGAAAGTTGCGAGTCTTGCGGAGAAAGGACAGATATAGATAGATAGATAGATAGAGAGACAGATAGATAGATAGATGGATAGATATACGGAGGTGTACTTTCTTTCATTTCCTGTAGAGTAGCTTTCTTGAGGAGAAAAAAAAGGTATATAAGTGCGAAAGAACTTACACGGCAGCATCATACACATGTATCTCCTGCATATAGATAGATACATAGATTAAAGATAGAAACATAGATATACATAGACAGTTAGACACACTTATCTACCTGTAGATGCATACGTATGTACCTTCACATATACAGGCATCAATGTATATCTACATATGAGTCCTTTCATAGACGAGTATATAGGCATATGTATGTATAGACATACTCTACGTACACATACGTATACACAGATATATATAAGTAAGTATGTATATCCACGAAGGGAATATGAAGATAGAGAAGAACTGACGTACCCACACCTATACATCTACCTATACACAATAAATAGACACATACTGCGTAAAATGTCTACTCACGTCATATACAGAGAGAAAGAGGACGCACAATCCAAAGATGAAAAAGAAAGAGAAGAAAAAGAAGAAGAAAGAGAAGAAGAATGAGAAGTGATTAGACTTACACGGTGATAGTACTTTTGCATGAATTGGTATTTATACTTCACTTCTCTCCTGGGCTGCATGGCATCGAGCTGTCGATCATCCAGTCTTCTCTCCTCTTCCGTCATGTTACGCCTTCTCTCCAGAGCCTCCAACTGAAGAAGAAAGCAAGCAAGAAAGAAAGAAAAGAGAGAAAGGGAAGATCCATAGAATCTTCTGTATTGAAGAGAAGGCCTCGTCAACCTAGACAACATATGGAGAGAGAGAGAGAGACATGTACAGGTACTCTAGATCTATTACAGTACACACATAAACCCCACCAGCACACACATACAAAGCTCTATATCTCCATGCACATCTACACATATGATAAGAAGATCTATATGTATCTATCTATTTACCCTTGATCTATCTTCACGTATCTCTCTCTCCATCTTTAATCTATCTCTCCATCTGTAATCTACGTGTGTATCGCGATACTCCCCTTTGAGCTCTGCGGTTCTCTACGTGCTGTGCGTGAAGAGCAGCTACGTCCTGTAAGACCCGCCGTCTTCTGCTTTTTCTGTCTTTCTCTCCCTTTCCTTCATCTTCTTCTTTTCTCGAGTTCTTCTTCTTCTTCTTGCTTTCCATTGGGCGTGATACTCACGGAAGCGACAGATCAAAGAAGAAAAGAAAAAAGGAAGACGATTCGTAGACAGAAAGAGATAGAACACTAGACAGCAAGAAGAGAAAAACGAGACAGAAAGACAGAGAGAAGAAGAGAAAGAGAGAGAGCGCAGAGGAGAGAAAGAGCGGAAGAGAGAGGGAGAGAGGAGAAGGGGAGAGAAAGAGCGAAAGAAAGAGAAGAGGAGAGAGAAGAGGAGAGAGAGAGAAGACGAGGTGTATTTGCCTTACGAATTTTTCGCGGGCTTGTCTTTCTTCTTGATCTCTCTTTATGCGATGCAACTCACGCGCTTTCCAGGCCTCATACTAGACACACAGAGACACACACGCATGTAGAAGCACACAAGGAAAGAAAGCTCCCAAGATCAAAATTAACAAGAGAGAAAGAAAGAAAGAAAGAGAAGCAAAAGAATCAAAGAAACAACCCGTTTGAGAAGTGTTGGATACGTTCAAATCGAAAGAAACAAAAGAACAGACCAAAAAGATCGACCGCCGTAGCAAACGATGGATAGAAAAGAGAGAAGGGAGGAGGAGAAGAAGAAAAAGAAGAAGAGAAGAAAGCCTATTTCTCTGAAAGAGTGAGAAGAGAAAAGTCCAGGAATCCTCTCAGTCACTTCATACGCAGATATACATATGCATGTATCTATAAAACTACATAGAGATAGAGCATTGTATCAGATGCATAGACATCCAGTTGAGAAAGAGTACAGATAGCCACATTGCGAAGTGTATATACACCTTGCTCTCGTGAATTTTTTCTCTGCAATCCTCCAAGACAACTGAAGCCTCATGCCGACCCCCCCAAGCACAATTCACGCATATCGCCATTCACATACGAACACACATAGATAGACATAGAGAAAGATATATACAGACATCTGCGTAGACCTACCTCTCTCTATATGTGGACGTACATGCATGTATCTAACACTTACGTTCGCTTATATCAGGAGATATATATATATATATATATGTATTATGCTATCTATGTGTATGGTACGTCATCGGTCAACCGTTCGGTATATAGAGAGATCGATTCAAGATGGACAGACCGAGTAAAGATCCGTAGAGACATAGATAGATTAGAGATAGATGGATAGAAAGATCCATCTGTCTCTAATCTAGAATGTCGGATAGGTAGATAGATAGAAGTGTTCAATTGTAAAGAGACGTCTTGAGTTTGCCTGTGTATGTGCATGCCTAGCATCGAAGCTATGAGTAGTCATAGTGACAGTCATCATAGCGATAGGAGTGGAGGTGGAGGTGACACTGTGGGTTTGTGTGATACCTCAGCTTCAGCATCGAGTCCATCGGTATCATCCGGGATTTCTTCTTCCTCTTCTTGTTCGTTTTCTCCTAGATTCTTCTGATCTTTGAGAATATGTGTGCGCATTTCTTCTTCTTCTTTCTGTAGAGCCTCATAGAGCATCTTCTTCGATTCTCTCTTTCTCTCTGCGAGCTTTCGATCTTCTTCTTCTTGTCTCTTCAACTCCTCTGCTTCCTGTCTCTCTCTCTCACGGACCGTCTCTCTCTTCTCTTTGGGGACAAACACCTACACAGAAAAAGACAAAGAAACAAACAAGAACTCCAACCCCCTATACACACATATATATATATATAGAGACATACAGACATAGAGACGCACATACATACATATATCTATGCAAATATGTGTATGTAAGTATATGGAGGATATATACCTAACTGAAGGACTCATGCACGCGCAGTCGCGCAGACTGTGCGGAAAGACAGACACGGAAGAACGTCATCTCGATACATGGAGAGAGAGATGACTAGATTGGAGATAGACAGCTAGATAGGCAGATAGATAGATAGACGGATTGAAGATAGATCAAAGACAGGCAGATAGAGAGACCGAAGATTAGTAAAGAAACATCGGTGAAAAAGCCTTGGGTATCCTCCTGGCAAAGAAGATGGAAAGAGATGGAGAGGGGGCAGGCTTCGTCGAGAAAAAGGGCGTGAGTAGTCAAAACTCTGCATGCCAAGTCGTTCATCTGCACAGCACGCTTGGTATGCACGTATACATATACATACATTTATAGACAGATATACAGAGAAAGAGAGAGAGACAGAAAAGGAAGGGATCGGTAGGAGAAAGATAAACTTCATCTTCTTCTTCTTCGATACCCTGCTATTCTTATCCCGGGCTTTAGCACATCACTACGTAGGAAATCTCATGAAGGAACTACTACACACGTGTCTATCCACCATTGCCTGAATATACATACATACATACCTGTATGTATACATATACAGATATATATATATATTCATATAATGTATACAGCGTAGAGAGTGTATATAGAACTTCTCTGCAACTGTATGTACACTACAGACACACAATTCCAGAGAAGTTCCATAGACAAAACTGAAGGCGTCTCACATCCTTTATCTCCTCCATCTAACTCTCTATTCTCTATCTTTGATCGGCAACCTATCTATCTATCTCTCTATCTCTAGCATCCCTAGGGGTGTAAGGAGAGAGAAGAGACTCTTACAGGTTTGTGGAGAACGGTAGAAGCAGGGTCGTCGTAATCGTCGCTGTCTGTAGAATAAGCGGATGAGGAGGATTCTTCATCTTCTTCTTCTTCATCCAGTCTGAGCTGACTTTGCTGTTCTTCTAAAAGCTTCTCTTCTTCTCTTCTTCTCTGTAAAGCTGCTTGTCTTCTTCTTTCTCTCGCTTCGTCGTTCTCTTCTTCTTCTTTCTCTTCTTCCTCTTTTTCATCTTCTTTCTCTCGCTCCTTTAATCGACGACGTCTCTCGAGAGCCTCTCGATCTTCGAAAGATAAAGAAAAGAAAGCAGAAACACACAGTTGCTTTCTTAGTCTACCAGCCTACATTGACGGCAACACATCAAACCCGAGATGCCCATATACATGCATGCATATACATATACGTATACATATATATATATATATAAAGCATATACACATATATATATATATATATGCATATATATATACAGACAGTAATACATGCACAAAGACATATGACGGGATACATATGTCATCTCTTTCTACACACGACGTATCCAGGGACATACAAATAGATATACGTTTATATGTACATACCCATCTATATGTCTAGCTATTTATACCCATCCATCTCTATAGGTATCTACATCTACCTACATATCTACCAATAGCTATCTGTCTATCTACCTTCACATGATATCCCCTGACCGGGCAATATGTCCGGAGAAAACCTACACGTACGTACGTACGTACATATCTACAATATGGATAGGTAGATAAAGAAAGATAGATAGATGGATGGGAATATACTGATCCTCATCATTTGTGTATATATACATATGGAGATGTGTAGATGCATATCTGATGTATGTACTGGAGTGCATGCAGTCCTATCTCTCTCTCTCCTCCTATCCATGAAGAGGTACGTACAGGAGAGGAAGTGACGTAGGATGTATGAAAAAGAAAGAAGAACGCAAGAAGAAAAGATACATCGCAAGGACGCAAAGAAAGAAAGAAAGAAAGAAAGAAAAAGACAAGAAGGTGATCTTACCTTTCTCTGCCTCGACAATGATAGCTTCATGAATCTGTCGACGCTCTTCGATATTCGCTGGAGGAAAAGACAAGAGAAGGAAGAAAAGAAAAGGAAGAAAAAGAAAAGCTTAACTTGCATTCTCTGACACGTTGGCGAGACCAGCTCTCTCTCTCTCTCCGCAAAACTTAGACTTCTCTGTTTTGCATCTTCACTCGCGCAACACAAAAGACAGAGAGAGAAGAGAAGAGAAGAAGAAAAAAAAGAAAAGAGGAGCGTCATCGATTCTCTCATCTCGGTGAGACTCTTCTTCCTTCTCTTCAAAACTTCATCCCCCATAAATGCATGCAAATGCATGCATGACCATCATAGAGATGCTGGAGAGATGTCCCTCTACGCGCAGCTATCTATACATACGTAGATATACACTCTATAGACACTTATGCGTACCAGTGTATCTACATATCTACCTCCGTAGATATATTTAGCGACACATGTGTATATATAGAGAGAGACAGATCTGTACAGATATAAGAAAGAAGAGGCGTCTAAAGATTTCCTTCTCTTTTTGTGTGAATGTGTCTGCTAAAGAAGAATGAAAGTTATCTCACGCTTGACAGTTGAGACAGCGCGAGCAAGTCGATGCAATCGTCGATTCTCTTGTAGGACAGCTTGCATGCGCTGCTGCTTAACGGCCAGGCTTTCCTCATCTGAAGATCCGCCTGAGTAGTCTTCATCTTCTCCTTTCTCAGGGACCTTGCGGAAGAAGAAGAAACGCAAAAAAGAAAGAAAAAGAAAAGAAAGGACAAGATGCTTCAACAGGATGGGAGGCGCCATGAAACACAGCCGCCTCGGTGCATCGATACTCTCGCCGAACACTGCAGAAGATCTCTTCCACATGCCAAGAGATACATGCATGCATGCTAAACATCCTTCTACATAGAGGATATCTAGAATGGTAGAACGGTAGATAGATAGATAGATAAACTCAAGATTGATAGATAGATAGATAGATAAAGATATACGTCTAGGCATGTGCAAAAGAGAAGAGCGGGGAAGTTTTAGTTGGTCAGAGAGTGGGGGTTTGTATTCATCTGCATAGGCGTGATTGCCTTTCCTCCTCTCTCTCCCTACTAAGATCTATCGCTCTACGCATGTCTATCTATCTCTCTATCTACCTAGATCTGTCCTTCTCCTTTTAGAAGAGCGAGAGGCCGTAGACTACACTTGCAATAAGAGCAAGAGGGTCAAGACTCTCGGTCACATACCACACCTATCGAAAACACATACAGAGTCATCTCCATGTATACGCATACATATATATACCTATATACCTATATATATATATATATATATGTATGTAGATATATGTATGTAGATACATAGATCTGTAACATCGAGTGGTACTCATAAAGATATACATCTAACTATGGAGATAGAGATATATATATATACATACGCGAGTACCTATGTGTGTAAACAGATATGGAAGGACGTATCTTCAAATAGAAGACATGTAGGGAAAAATAAACAGACAGACGAAAGACAGATAAGTACATAGAAAGATGCCTCGATATGAAGCTGAGAAAGAGAGAACAAAGAGCGAGCATTAGATATAGATATCTGTCTATCTGGGTAAATCTGTCTGTCTATAGATAGACAAACATCTGTGTACCTCCGTATGTACGTAACTATGTATGTACACGTTTGTCCCTTTCTTTCTTACTTTTCCAGGCCAATACCTTGGCACGTAGACTTTCTTTTCCTTCTGCGGCTCGAACTTCTGTTTAAGAGGATCTTCTCCTCTATACAAAATACTATGAATATCTGCTGCCGACATCTTGAAGAGATCTCTCTATTCTCTGTCTTTCTTTCTTTCTTTTTATTCTTCTCCTCTTCTTCTTTCCATTGCGCACAGTCTGGAGAGCTCAACTCCTTATTCCGTTTGTCCTTGCTGGTGGAAAGCAAGTAAGAAAGAAGAAGAAAAGAGGAGGACTGAAGATAAAAGATCGACGTATGAAGAGAGACAGAAAAAAGAAAGGGAGATAGATCAAACTTCCACTCTCCCCCGCCTCTCTAGAAGATCTACTAAGGGTGTAATGAAGATGCTAAGTCTGGAGGAGAAGAAAGAAGAAGAAGAACGACGAGAAGAAAAAGAAAAGAGAAGAAAGGCAAACTTCACATGTTTCAATAGAAGCCAGGGGCATACTTGATGTAGATGTTCGCCTCTTCACCTCTTGTAGAAAGACAGAAAGAAGATGGAAGATAATGAGAATGAGAGGAAGAGACTGGGAGAGATAAGAAAAGAAACAAAGAGAAGAGAAGGAAGGAAGCTCGAGGCCGAATGGGCTTTACATCTTACAGAGAGAGTAAGCAGCAGAAGAAAGATAAGCACCAAGTGTGAAGAGTGGAAGGAAAGACAACTTCTACCAGGAAGCAAGAATTAGATATGAAGCAAAACGAAAAGAAGAAACAGAAAACGAAGTTAGTAAAGCTTAACGAGAAACTGTCTGAGGAGAAGTAAGGGATGAAGAAGAGTTAAGATGAGAAGAAAGGAGAGCCGTGAAAAGAGGAAGAGAGACAAAAGAGAATGCGATTCCTTCTCTCGAGAAATCTCGGACCGCTTGCAAATCAGACTGAAAGGCAGGAAGATTAGACGGAGAGAAAGGAAGAAGAAGCGAAGGGAGAAAGCGATTTGAATGGACGGAAAAGATAAAAAGCCAAGAGATGCGCATGCAGATCAAAAAGAAATGAGTCTCTTATATAAGGCGATGAACCAAGAATGAGGAAAGAGAAAGGGAGAAAGAAACAAAGAGAGCAAAGAACATGATCATTACAGTAGCATGGGACATATCTGCATCCTCACTTTTTCCCTCGATAAAGAAGCTCAAGGAGTTTATTTCCGGGTGTACATCCACCTGCGTTCGGGTGTATGTACACCTGGGTTCGCGTGTCTGTGCACTTGGTTGGGGTGTATATACACGTGGATGAGACTAAGAGAAATCACCCCGGGAGACTTCCAACATGAGAACGGAGAATTCGTCTCGCACCGAAAAGATATTGAGGACAACCGACGGACTATCTGTTTTCTCTTACACCCTAAGAAGTAGAGAAACGCATACACACCCTCATGGGAAGATTCGCACGCACACATCTACGCACATGAGAGCTACTATACATGTAAGTAAATACATGGGCACATCAGGGGAAGATTTGCAGCCGAAGAGTCTTCCCATTTACCAGACATTTCTCCCGTAGGGATGTTGAGAAAGTATGGTAAGGAGACGAGACGGAGAGAGAGAGAGGAGAGAAGAAAAAGAACAGGAGAGAAGAAAGCCCATGCGGCGGAGCGACTCGTCTCCTCTCGTAGACGAGCTCTATTCCTTCTTTCTTTCTATCTTTGCATGCTTCAACATAACTATCATAGATAAAATTTCTTGTCGATTTCTTTCTTTTCTTCGTTACTTTTCTTCCATTCTTACGTTTCTTTCTTTGCAGGAGAGTTATCTGATTTCCCTCTTGAAAAAGGAAGAGAGAGATAGACACATATGCGCACGGGAGTGAAGAATGTTTCTTTCTTCTTCTTTCTCATTCTTCTCTGGATCGATGCTTCTTTGCATCCCTCTCTCTTGTGAATAGGAGACGCGCACACAAAACGCGGAGAAGAAAGGACCTAGCTTTCTATGACCCACCTTTCTCTTTTTTCTTTTGCTTTCTTTCTCTTCCCATCCTTCTTTCTTTCTCTCTTTGTGTGTCGATTCCTCGTCGCCGTTCTTCTTGACCTCTTCTTTTTCGCTTTCGGTCACCATGTTGGTCCCAAGAAAAGCCGTCTCGATTTCTCTTCTTTTGTCTTCTCCTCCTTCTCCTTTTCTTTTCTCTAAGAGAAGTCTCATCGCTGCTTCAACAAAGAGATTCTCTTTCGTTCTTTTTCCTAACAAGCAACACATCTCCACGACTTCTTCTTCCTCGTCATCGTCCCTTTCTTTCTCTTCTTCTTTTTCTTCTCCGTCTCTTTCTCCTTCTTCTTTCTCTGCTTCGTGTAGGGAGGATGTGTCGTCTTCCGGCCTGTTAAACAAGAAGAGATTCTTAAGTATCTGTAACGTTTCCGACGAGTCAGTCGCGCAGGAAGAAGAGAGAATTCTCGAGGAGCTCTCGAGAGATATGGAGAATCTCTATCAAGAGGTTCAAGCCGCTGCAAACAGATTTAAGTCTCCCATGTACAAGCAATACTTCACTCGCCGGGTATGATCGATCACTCGTCTATCTATCTATCTCTCTTTCTTTCTTCTCGCTTGTCTTTCTTTCTTTTATCTTTCTTCTTATGAAAAGGATCCCAAGCGATCTGAGAGAGACACGATTCAACAGCTCAGAAGCGAAGCGGTAGAAAGAAAGTGCTCTAAAGAAAGAAAGAAAGAGCTCTAAAGAAGGAGAGAAGGAGGCGTGTGTCTCTGTGTGTTTTGGATTGGATTTGCAAGCCAAGGAATGCTATCACTACGGGGTGTGGTCAGAGAGAAAGAAACAAAAAGAAAAAGAAACAGAGGAAAGAAAAAGGAAAAGAGAAAGATGGAGGGGGTTTCTGTGTGCAGAATCTATTTTCTTTTCATCATGTTCTATCAAGTTAACGCATAAGTAGAAGGAGTTCATGTACAAGATGACAGTAAAGAGTGTCAATTGATAGAAGTTAGGGTGTATGTACAGACACCGCCCGCAGTTGTAGTTCTTCTATGTGACTGGAGAAGAGATTCCTTTCTTTCTTTCCTTCTCTTCAGAATAAGCATCTCTTTCTTCTTTCTGATTTACCACGTGGGTCTTCTTTTCTTTCTCTCTGTTGATCTTTCTCTGAGCCATGAGAGAGTAGCAACACGTGACTCTAGGTTTTTCTCTTATTTCCTTTTCTATCGAAGTCTCTCTACTTTTCTCTGTCTCCTCCCCTACGTCAATCATCTTCTTCTACATACCTCCTCCTTAGATGTATATATATCTATCTATCGATGCAACGTGTAAGATAAGAATAGATATGGCTATGTCTGCTTGTATATGCCTGTGTGGATTTGCTTCTCCTCTCTCCTCCCTCTTCTTCGTTGTCCTCCTCTTTGTCTTCAGTGTTCGTTTGTCTGTGTTCGGGTGTATGTACAGGCGGATGAAGACTTTGCGAAGATTCGAGAGAAAATGACAGGCAAGAGGAGGCAGTCCTTTTCCTCTTTACTCGAGGATGTCGAAAATTTCAAAGAGAGAATGCAGAAGCATCGAGATCTTCTCAATCGACAGGCGACCGTAGGGAATTTATATCATACAGATCATATTGTCTACCTTAAGTAGAAAAAGACACTAGCCCCAGTCTTCTTCTTCCTCTTCTTTTGATCTCCTTGATGGAGAGATCTCTTTTCTATTCTGGAGAAATGAAGCTATCCTCTTCTTCCAGATATCTCTCTTCTTCTTTTCTTTTCTCCTCAAGTTCTCTTCAAGGCCATTCTCTCTTTTCGATCTACGTATATATATATATATGTATAGATATGTATATATGCATGTATGTGTGTAGATGTATGTATGCCTATGTATTTGCATGTAGCTTCGGTGGTCTTGTCTGTGGCATGGAGTGTGTATTACTTTTGCAAGTGAAGAATGAATGAGAGGTCAGTAAAGAAGAATCTGAATGAGAAAGGAATGAGGGCGATTGATAAAGTTCTTGTTAAGAAAAGGCTGTTTTGGGTGAATGTCTCTCTTTGAAAAGAAGAAAAGTGAAGAGGAGAAAAACGCGGAAAGAAAAGAAGAAAGGCGACATGAAGCAGGTTAGAGCTGCGCTTGTAATAGAAAAGAAGCATACACACTGGGCTGAAGAGAAGAAAGAACGATCTCTCTACAGTTGAAATTGGAGAGAAGAAGATGCGTCTCTTCTTCTTGTTCTTCCTTCGCTTGCTTTCTGTCTGGTGTATATACACTTGAGTTGAGTTCGGCTTCTTCCTACTTTCGAAGCAAAATGACCTCGTGAATAGAGAAGAGGCTATCTCAATCTTTCTCTCTTTATTTGTTTCTTCTTCTTCTTCGCTTCTCTTCACTCTCGAAAAAGACGGAGCTCGAAGATTTCTTTACATTCTCTTCTCTTGTTTGGTCTTCTCTTCCTCTTTCTCCCTCTTTTTCTTCATTGTCCAGTTGAGAGAGCATAGCAATCTAGAGATTTAGAGAGAGAAAGAGATAGACTGAATGAAGAATATCGTAAAGAGAGAAGAAGAAGAAGAAAAGGAAACAGACGCAGAAGAATAGAAAACATGCCGATCATCAGGTGTATCTACACTTCGGCATCTCGTGTATGGTCATGTGAAAAGGTATGTCGGGCTGAATGTGTATATGACTCTATATGAAGGCGTACGCGCATATGCAGGAAGATCCATATATAGGCGATATGTAGGAATACGTACGTATGTTGAGTATATAGGTGTATCTGTCTAAATATGACTACGCTGTATGAAAAAATGGGAGTATGGACTATAGCATCTATGAAGGTGTATACACCTGTATACATACATAGACATACATGCAAATGATTAACATAATCATAGACATATATATATATATATATGTATTATACGATGTGAGAGAGAGAGAGAGATCATGGAAGAATGGATGGATCGGCCGATAGATCAACAGAAGAAGCGCTGACTGTGCGCAGCCATCGACCTAGCCATGAGCAAGGAAAGGAAGAGAAAGACTACCAGGAAGGAGAAGCAATAGAATCATTTCTTTTTTCTTTCTTTCTTTTTATCCTTCTTTCTTCACACCCGTATCAATCAGAACTACCTAGTCCCACAGGGCCAGAGAGACAAGTCACAAGAAGAAAAAGAGAAAGAGGAAAAGAACCCGTACGAAGACTACGACGACCTCCACCGCTACTAGGAGGAGGAGAGGGAGGAGGAGGAGGAGTTAAGCAGCCCTTGTATCCATGGTCGTCTTAGTCTTAGGAACAGTCTTAGCAGTGCGACTAGCAGTGGTAGTCGCAGTAGGCTCTTACAGGTAGTTGCCGTGTAAGAAGGTGTCGACACCTAGTATGACCATTGAACGACGTAGGAGTAGGAGTAGGAGGAGACGGTGTCTCTATGGATGTCTACTTGGGGCAAGTAGATATGGTAGAAGTAGAAGTAGTCGTACTATTTCTTAATGTAGTCATATCCTAGTCGTAGGATCAGGAGGAGGACGACTGTCTGTGTCCTCTCTCTTCTCTTTGCAGTTGAGTTGTTCCTTGAGAATTGAAGGAGAAGAAAATGAGCAAACCGAGAAGAAGAAAAGTAAGGGTGGGTGGGTCCGACAAGCGTCGTGATGAGGGGAGTGTCACGAGAATCAAGCGGGAGAGAGAGAAAGAAAGAAGGAAAAGAAAGTCCGTCGTCATGATAAGGAGAGATCTAGTCAGCAGGTCCCTCCCTATGTCGACCTGTACAGAAGAAGAAGAATAGAGAAGTACGATAAGAATTATAGTACTGACAATAGTAGTCATAAGAAGACTACGGTACGACGACTACTACTACTGCTGAGACTACTCCTGAGACTAGTACTCTCCAACTCTTATACCACTCCTACTAAATCCTTAGTATGACTACTAGTACTGCCGGAGAATGGCTCCAGTGTAGTTGGACTATGTCTGCTGTCTATGCGTCATCTTCTTTATTCTTATCATATCTCTATACATGATTTGCGCAGATGCATGCGGTATTTTTCTGATCGAAGACTAAGGGAGACTGGGTAGAGTGCGAGACACGCGACACCCCAGGAGGAGCAGCAGGAAGAAGACGACGAGGAAGAGGACCTCGATCCATAACCCAAATGCTCTTTCTTTCTTTCTCTGACAGGAAAAAAGAAAGAAAGAGAGAGAGAAGGCGAGAGAAAAGAGAGAGAGAGAAAGTTCTATCACTTTCAATCTTTTTGGATGAATTTAACGGAGTCCGCGTGAAGAAAGGGTTTGTAAAGTATCATGCTGAATCGACTACTACTCCTACTAATACAACTAATACTAATACTAGTAGTAGAACTGCTACTAGTGCTGCCCCTACAGGAAGAAGATGAAGGCGTTCAAATGACTGACTGCTTTTAAAGAAGATGAAAAAGAAGAAAGAAAAGAAGACGATAAGTGGATTTGCACTGTCTTGTCGAAAGTGATCTGTAGATTTCCGAGAGAGAATGACTGGCTGAGACTTCCGATGCTCTTCCTCTTCTCTTGTTCTACTTCCTACTCTCTCCATGAGGCAACTACGACAAGCTCTCACTCGAGTAGTCAACACTAGAGAAAACGTTCACTACAGATAAAAGGCAAAGCCAAGGACCTAAATAGATAGATTAAAGATAGATAGATAGATAGATTAAAGATAGATAGATTGAAGATAGATAGATTAAAGATAGATAGATAGATTAAAGAGAGATAGATAGATAGATTAAAGAGAGATAGATAGATAGATTAAAGATAGATAGATAGATAGATTAAAGATAGATAGATTAAAGATAGGTCTATAGGTGGATTAAAGATGAAAGATAGAGGTAGGTCTTTCTCTCTCTTCGTTTCTTTTGACGTTAAAATCTAGGGTCCCTCACTACTACTGCGTGTTGTCTTTACAACTGCAGTAGTAGTGAGGGGGAGGAGAGAAAGCGCTTTCTTTCCTTTCTTTTCTTCTTTCATCTCTCTCTCTTTCTTTCTCCTCGTTGAGAAGTCTACTAAGACCGAAGCTAGAGTTGACTGATTAACGACTCTTTCACTAAAAAGAAAGAAGGGACAGTTACCCTCTTGAAAAGAGAATGAAAGAAAGAAAGAAGACTCACAAGAGCTTGATAAGATAATGAAGATGGCGATGGATGGAGAGAAAATGTACAAAGGGGGAGAAAAGAAAGAAAAAGCTGAGACAGAGACAAGTAGAGAGAAAGAAAGAAAGAGAGGTAGATAGACTGATTAATTAAAGAAGGAAACAGAGAGAGAGATTGACAGAGAGACGAAGGGAGAGAGAGAAGAGAAGATGTAAAGAAAGACAAAGCCATCCATTTGAACTCTATTTCTTAATCTTGAGAAATAGAAAGAAAGAAAAAGGAAGAAAGAGAAAGAGAGGTAGGAGATAGTCCACTCAACGAGAAAGAGGAAGAAGAAGAGGAAATGTTTCAAACAGAATTTAGTTCGATACACAAAAAGATAAACTCTCTCTCTCTGTCTCCCTCTGTCTGTCTTCTTCTCTTTCTCTTTCCTCCACTCTCACCATCTTTCGCTCTATCTTTCCTTACATACAAATATACATATCTATAGACAGCTAGCCACCTTGACTTACGTATATACATGCATATATATGTACCACAGGGAGAGATAAATAGATAAGTAGATATAAGCCATCTAGGCGCCAGAAGGAGGAGGCTCAGCCTCTCTTCTGTCTCTCTGTCTCGGGTGTCCATACACCCGGGGATCTTCACACAAGGGAAAAAGCCACACACCCCCTAGTCATTCCCGTGTGCATGCAGCTCCAAGAAAGAGTGAGAAAGAAAGAAATGCGATTATATCTCTCTCTCTTTCTTTCTGTCTATGTGTGTGGTTTGCGTGGAGATCTAGAAAGTAGCGAAACCTCTATGTCTATCTGAATATTCTCTTCCTCTTTCTTTCTTTGTTTCTTTCTCTTTTTCTTCTCCTTCTTCTGTAGAAAGATAGAAAGAAAGAGAGAGAAAGAGCGAGACGGAGAGTGACAGACATGGAGACACGGAGACACCCGGGAGCGTTCTTTTTCTTTCTCCTCAACTCTTCTCTCGGTTCTCTTCTCTTCTTTTGCCGTCGCTTCACCCCATCCACCAAAACAAGAAGGGCAAGACCAGAGAAAGAAAGAAGAAGAAGAAGAAGAGAGGAGAGAGAAGGTGTATGGGAGTGTCTCCTTCATGTGTTTGGGAGTGTCTCGCCGTGTAGCCACCTCAAGGCATCATCGACGTATCTCCATCGAGTAAATTCTGCAAGTCTCTGCACATCGACAAAAGCCTTTAAAAATGTATCTAGACTACTCGAGGAAATTCTTTCTCTCTTCTCTTCTTCTTCTCTCTCCTTCTTCTCCTCCTCTCTTCGGTTCTCTGAAAAAGGCTCTCTTGCCTTTTCACACCCTTCACATTGTCGATGTCTACACATCCTCTCTTCTTCTTTCTCTTTCTCTTCTTTCTTTTCTTCGTCTTGGTCCATGTGCTTCTTTTCCTTCTTTCCTTCTTGTCGTTGTTTCTCTTCTTTCTTCTCTTGCCGAAGAGAAGAAGAAGAAGAGAAGATGTCTGAAGGGTTTCTGTCTTTTCGAGGAGATCTTTGGTATTGCCGGTGAGGAAGAAGAAGAAGAAGCCTTTCCATGGCCTTCTTCTCTTCTTCTCTTACGCCATGAGAAGAGATAGAAGGAAGAAGGAAAGAAGAAAGTTGCTCCCCGTACTTTTCAAGGAGGCACTGGCGTGTATACACTCCAAGAAAAAACTCGGACAGACGCCGAAGAGAAGACGACGATGCAAATGAAGAGAAAGAAGAAGAAGAAGAGGGAGAAGAAGAAGAAGAAGATGGACGCTTTTTAGAAGTATCGAAGAAGATAAGATCTTCTTCTTCTTCTCTTGTTTTCCTCCCGTGCTGCAAAGAGAACGGAGAAGGATTGAGTAGAGGAGAAGAGGAAGAAGAGACCGGAGACAAGTCACTTTTCTTTCTGTCTATATGCGGGGTAGACTCACTAGCTAGAGAAGAAGAGGCCACCGAAGCAGGAAGAAGAGAAGGAGAAGAAGAAGAAGAAGGAGAAGGAAAAGAGGAAACAACGGCAGAGAGATAGGAATTACCTTGAAGAGAAGAAGAAGAAGAGCGAAGCCTAGGGCTATTCATCTGAGAAGAAGAGGGAGAAGAATAAGAGCTACTCGCCGTCGTTACTGCTGAGCCTACTGTATCAGTAGACAAAAGACGACGATCGATACCTTTCTCATACATCTCTCTTCTTTCTTCTTCTTCTCTCTCTCTCTTTCTCTTTCGTCGCCGAGAGACAAGGAGTGACTCTTGTCTATGGGTGCAGTTGGATTCCTCGTTCTTTTTCTCCTTATCTTCCTTTCTTTCTTCTTTTCTTTCTTCACTAGATCTGAAAGAGATATCTGTCTTGTCTGTCTCAACGGATACTCTCTCATGTCGATGGTCTCCCTCCAGCTCTTTCCCCTTCTTAAACATGTTTCTGCCTTGCTCTTTCACTTCTTCCCCTTCTTCCTCTCTCTCTCGACTCTCTTCTTCTCTATCCTTTAACACCGTGTTCACCTTCTTCTCTTGCACGCCTATCTCCTCTTCTTCTTCACTCTCTTCTTCTTCTTCTTCCTCTTCGTTAAACAGAAAGTCTAGAAGAAGAGAGCCCTCGCGGAGATCTTCGCTTTCTCTCATGTGTCGATTTCTTTCGCATTCCAACCTTTTCGAGACTTCCTTTAGATCAAATTCTTCCTCTTCTTCTTCGTCTCTTCTCTGGTGTCTCCGAAGAAGAGGAAGAAGAAATTGCCGAAGAAGAAAAGCTGGGGTGTTTCTCCGATCATCTGAAAGAAGAAAGGAAGAAGAAGAAGAAAGCCTTGACAAAGAGTTTCGAGGAAGATGAAGAGATGACGAATCAGACGGGGCAGGAGAAGAAGAAGAAGAAAGGAGAGAGCGAGAACAAGCAGGAGGAGGAGGAGCAGAAAGAGAAGAAATTTGACACTCTCCACTCTTTCCATAAACTTTCTTTTCTTCTCGCCACCTTTCTCGTTCTTCCATCTTCATCTCTTCTTCTTCTTCCGCATTCTCTTTCTTCTTCTTCTTCTCTTCCTTCTGTTCTTCTTCTTCATCTTCTTCTCGTCGCTCCTCACCCATCCATAAACTCTTCTTTCTAATTTCTTCTTCTTCCCCTTCCTCTTTTTGCTTTCTTCTTCTTCTTTCTCTTCTTTCATTTTCTGTCTCGTCATCTCTCACTCTCTTTCTTTCCTCTTCCCTTCTTTTTCTTTTCTCTTCTTTCTTCTCCTTCTCCTCTGCCCGACAACTTTCTTCTTCTTCTTCTCGCTGTTTCTTTAAGCTAAGTAAAACGTCGAGTTGTCTCTTAAAGAGAAGATTCGCCAGGCGGTATCTTAAGGAAGTCTCATCGACCAAAGTAATGCACCCTCCTGATCCATACTGTAAGGTCTTCACACCCAAAACACGCAAAGACGACGGCTCTTCTTCTTCTCTTCTTCTTCTCTCTTCTGTTCTCTTTCTTATTCTCTCCCTCTCTCTACAGAAGAAAGGAAGAGACAGAGACGGCTCTTTCTCTCCTTTAGTCTCTTCTTCATTGTCGATCGAGAGGCGAGCAATCGACGTGTCTATCGCTCGATTCAAATCTCTCCCTCTATTCTGCGGTCCTTCGCGCAGAAATGACCTTTCTCTCTCATTAAGCGAAGGAGACGACGAAGAAGAAGAGACCAAAGAAGAGATAGACGAAGAAGAAGATGACGAATGAGTAGAGTGGTCTGTTAAGAGAAAGTGTCGTATATCTTCTGTCTCATGAAAGAAGCCTTCTTGGCTCTCTTCACTTTCTTCTTTCTCTTCTTCTTCTTCTTCAGATTCATCCCCATATGTCTGTTGTGTATGAAAGAGAGAGGGATCGTAAGAGGGGAGAAGGCGATTGACACATAGAGGAGGCTTCTTCGGTAGAAAGGAGAAAAAGTACGATTTTGGATCGAGGGAGAGAAACGCAAGAAGATGAGAAAGATCAGGAGAGTCGTCATGTTGAACTCGCAGGCTTTTTTGCTCTTCTCTTCTATTGCCTCTTGGTCCTTCTTCTTCCACGCTCTCATGACGAGGCTGAAGAGAACGAAGAGAAGAAGAAGATT